>NC_044051.1:826816-949316 GCF_902167405.1 Gadus morhua | reverse complement strand
GGGGCTCTCTAACACAGCTACCCTGAGGGGGGGCAACAAGATCGGGGCAGTCCCCGGGGGGGTCGGTTGGGGGGCGGTCATCCGGTGAAACACACAGGGAGATAACTTGATGACCACATAGAGCATGATAACAGAAAGGACCAATGGCAGTTCCCTCTGGACTATCTGAGACAACATAGACCGCCATCCCACACATGTACCTCAGTCTGTACCCCCCCTCCCATCCTGATCAGGCCAGATCAGCTCCTCTACAACCCAGCAGAGCTCACCTGAGGCCTCTCTATGCCCTCACACATGAGTCAAGGGCTTTGCCCGTTGAGTCTGAACAGGAGAGCAGTGAGGGAGACCAATCGGCAAGTGGGCGTGCATCAGTCAGGACCCTCAGCCCCGTCACCCCCCCTCAGCCTGACACAGAGACTCCCCTCAGACTCGGGGGGGGGAGGGAGGGAGGGGGGGAGGGAGGGAGGGGGGGAGGGAGGCAGGCGGGCAGGCAGACACTGAGGCCCCTCCGACCCCCCCCCTCAGCACCCTTGGTGTGTGTGTGTGTGTGTGTGTGTGTGTGTGTGTGTGTGTGTGTGTGTGTGTGTGTGTGTGTGTGTGTGTGTGTGTGTGTGTTTACAGGCGTGCAGGCGCTGAGGGAGGAGGTCCTTTTGTTTTTCTACACCCGACACAGAGACGCTGAGGCCCCCCCCCGCCACCCCCCCTCTGGGGTCCGCCGCCACCCTACCCTCACCGACACAGAGACGCTGAGGCCCCCACTAGGGGCCCCCCTGGGGTCCGCCGCCCCCATACCACCACCCCCGGGAGGAGGACCTCCTGGGTGAAGGAGGAGCAGAAGGTGTGGAGGTGTGTCAGTGTGTCTGAGGACCCTCCTCCACCTGGGGACACTCTGTAGAAGGACAGAGAGCCAGCAGGCCGGTCCAGATACACTCCTACTCTGGTGGAGCCAGCGGGGGGGAGAGGGAGGGCTGTATCTCTACCGTTGTACCGGGCAGAGTAACGATCATCACCACAATAAAGAACCCAGGACTTGTTGTTCTCTCCAAGCTCGCTGTCATCACCCCATCCTCTCCTTGTGATTCCTCTGTATGTCACTCCTATACCAACCCGTCCTTCCCTCTCTACCTCCCAGTAACAGCGGCCAGTCAGAGCCTCTCTACCCAACACCTGGGGCCAGGAGTCAAATCTCTCTGGGTGATCCGGATACGACTGGTCCTCTCCACCCTCCGTCACCTTCCTGTTGTCCTCAGACAGAGAGAGGTATCCGTTGGCCGTGTTGGGGTCCAGTGTGAGGTCACAGGCATCTGAGGGAGAACCAGACATGATGAGCTGCTGAACCGCTCTTCATCATCATCATCATCATCATCACTGGTACTGTTCTGTGGGGGGGGGGGGGGGTCATGTGATGTTATAGGTCCACTATTGTTACATAGTAGTAACAATAGTGGACCCGGACCGTCACCCCCCCGCCCCCCCCCTCCCCCTCCTCAGCACCACCTCCTCCCCTCCGACTCAACGCCCCCCTCAGCCCCCTCCTGCACACCCCCCCCCACCAACAGCCCCCCCTCAGCCCCCTCCCCCCATCAGGTCCCCCTCTCAGTCCCCCCTCTCACCCCTCCCCCTCCCCCTCCCCCAGATGTCTCCCACTTCCCCAACCCCAACCTCAGGGAGGAGGTCCCCCCCCCCCCCTCAGCCATGTGAGGAGGGGGGGGGGGGGGGTGATGTTATAGTTACACTAATGTTACATTAAGTTTTATTATTTCATTATAGTCCGGGACCAGGACCCTCAGCCCAAACAGAAACTCACATCTCTGTGGAACTGGTTTCAGCCTCCACACTCCACCGTGCTCCACACTGGGGGGGAAACAGAGTGAGAGCAGCATGTTGAAACCTTCACCTTCATCATCTGCAGTCTCATAACGTTCTACACTGCATGAGTTACAGCTGCCTCTTCAAACCACTTCATCTAGCAGTGGTGAGCTGTCCTCTCCATACCTGAGAGTGTCCAGTCTCCAGCGTGGATCCTCCAGTCCAGCAGAGAGCAGCGCAGCTCCAGAGTCTCCTGGGTGATTGTAGCTCAGGTCCAGCTCTCTCAGATGGGAGGGGTTGGAGCTCAGAGCTGAGGCCAGAGAAGCACAGCCTTCCTGTGTGACCAGGCAGCCTGACAAGCTACACACACACACACACACACACACACACACACACACACACACACACACACACACACACACACACACACACACACACACACACACACACACACACACACACACACACACACACGTAAAATCCTGTGTTTTTCCAGTCTGCCAACCAGTTTGTGAACGTCCTACTCCAAACACACGTGGCGTTGCCTTGGTGACGGTCCTTTTATGAAGCACTTCCTGGTCCAGTGAAGGGACACCGGTGGCGAGGTGTGTGTGGATGTGTGGAGCTCCTTCTGGCCAGCGGTTGATGATGGCCAAGAGAAAGCTTCTCACACATAATACGTTAGGTTTTCTAAACACACCACATTTGGATTGGGACCATTTGCCACTGCGCCACCCGTGGAAGAAGGCCTTCCCGGAAACAAGCGGGTATTCAACGGCCACATAATATATCAGCATTGTAGCGCCCCAAGCCCTAGTCTCTATTCCGCTGTGGAGCGAGGTCCACTCAACCACAGGACTTTGACTTCTTTATATTTCACTTGATTAAAGTATCACCTTTACCTAGAACTCGGTTAGATTGTACTACCATCTAGATTATAGATCCATCAGGGAAACCACTAACACCATCAAAAGTATTATTATCAGGGGTGCAAACTGGTGATGGCCCAAAAAGGTGACGACATTTTAATGTCAGAAAACAAATGAAAGGTCACTGCACGGGCCCAGACCTTCCTGTGATTCATGCTCCGTTCTAACGGTTTAAGTGACTCATTAAAGCAGTCAGTGATGTTCAGACCTACTGTATGAAGCAGTGCTCACAACAACAACTTAATCTATTAGAATTTAAAATGCATTCATGTGAAACTCAAAACACATTTAAGATAAGTAACAATAATGTTACATTACCTCAAAAGTAATATTTGCAAAACCCCTTTGACAAATAATGTTAATTTTCTAATGGCAGCACTCTGGCCATCATCATCTGTACAAGAGACAGTTTACTACATAAACGACTGGCCGATAGACTACTTACACGTGAGAGTAGTTGTCCTATTTCCATGTGTGGATGGACTAAGGAATCAGCAATAGTTCACTCAGAATGCATAATAATGTAGTGGTCTCACCCTATAGTCTGTGGGCCAGGACTGATGCAAAGACAATCCTGGCCAAGCAGCAGAAGTTAAGTGACAATGTGCCAACATTACTGGCCCATTTATGGGTGCACTAAAGATGCAGAAGTATTCCTAATGTTACGTTTTATATCACAGGGCACTTTAAGACATTTAGAGTAGCCCCACTTCTCCCAGAACCACCACACCACTGCTTACAGCTGTTGAAATACAGCTGGAGTATTTAAGTATTAATCCATGGCTTTCCTTATTTATTAGTTCATAATGAATAGAGCTTTAATGAGTTTGTCTCTTCACTGGGTACACAATATAACAATGTTAATCTGTATCCTATTCATATTTGTGAGTAAAGAATTAGCTATTTAAATAATGAGTACTGGACATAGTAAGCTTTGAAACACGTTTTGTTTGACAATTTCAAGTTTCATATCATTCTTTCCAGAGACCCTCCAAAATGTTTCTGTTGAGGCTTTCAGGGGGTCTGAGGGGTCCAGCTAGGGGTAAGACCCTCCAAAGACCCCCTGTACTTCACCCCGATCAAAACTATCACTGTCCCGTATACAGGGGACAGTGGGGGGGCAATAGTATTATATTTTGAGTTCATTTTATATTTATAATTGAAAGGTTGCAGGCATATGGATGTATTAGAATATCCACCTTAGCAACAAGGTGTTAGATCTCCAATGATACAAAGTCATGGATGTGGTCATCACAGGTACTGAGTTATAAGCTGGGTTTATAACTGTCCTCTGATGTGGAACTTGTGGTGTAACTGTTTGACCATTGAGTAAAACTGACCTGAGAGTTTCCAGTGTACAGTGTGGACTCCCCAGTCCAGCAGAGAGCAGCTTCACTCCTGAATCCTGCAGATCATTGGTACTCAGATCCAGCTCTCTCAGACTAGAGGAGTTGGAGCTGAGAACTGAGGCCAGAGCTTCACAGCATCTCTCTGACAGATGACAGCCATTAAGCCTGCATACAAACAATAAAGACCACATGTTAGGAACTGTGCTTAATTTTTTTATTTGAAATGTGTCACAAGACATGTTAGTTTAACTAAATGTCAATACAGTAGATCTTTAAATTATGACATACTTAGAGGTCAGATAACTAAAGATTTAAGATAATCTTTAGTTAAAAGAAGAATCCGTTATTTAAATTTACTAAACAACTCTAAAGTGCACCTAACTAGTCACGTTTCCATCTAAAAGGTGAAGCGAATCTTTAGAATGTTTGCAAAAAAGAAATTTTAATTAGGTGCGTTTCCATCAAGTGGTTGGAGCGGAAAACTCCACACATTCCAGGACTTCTCGTATCCTTTTGATAACATGCTCTCTGTTAGGTATATGGTGGAATTTAGTTGTTGTTTTCCATCTAAAAAAGCTGTAATGTTTTTTTCTTCGATGAGAGCAAGGAAAACTTTTATCTCTCCATCGGTCCACACGTATCTATTATTCCCGTTGGCCATCTGTTCCATGGAAGTATTTATAGGATACAGTGTACATATTGATCGTTTGAAATTCCTCCCCGCCTTTATACCACAGATACTCTAGGGTCTGTAGCATATAACCACGTTTTCTGATTACAGTTTAATGCATTTTTCACAATTGACCAGCTCTCCTTTTGAAGGCTTAATGGACACCCTGCAGCCAATCAGAATCGAGTATTCCCCCAGACCATGGTATAATTAAAGGATGTAGAAACACTTAAAAATAGATATTGACCCTCCAAGTTGATTTTGGCGGGGTTGCTATGCCCGGTCGTTATGCGGAAATCTGAAAGACGTTGTCAGTCCCGTGTCTTCAATGTACGCTATGCACAGCTGTTTCGAAAAGTGTTTCCATCTCCCATTTTGCGCATTTACTCTCTTTCACATGAGTCAAAAACCACCTCAAGTGAGCAGAAAAACTTTTTTGCGAATTAAGAGGATTTTTATGCGAATTTTGGTGTTTCCATCACCGTTTACTGATTCGATGCTTCAAAATTTTCATAAAAGCAGGGGGATAGAAACGCAGCTTTGTCTGACTACATGGTTCTGAGTACAATAGGAATCTAATAAAACATACACCTTATACCATCATTAACAAACTGAATCCAACGTACACCTTTTACTCTCATGGCAACACAAATAGAGTGAGATGGAGGTCTTGTGTTTGATAAGATGAGTGGTAATGGCGCTGCGATGCACGCAGACTGCCAAGGATTAGTTCAGTGCTGAGTTAAAGCGCGGCTGTATTGCTGCGCCGGTGTGATCGCTCTATTAGGAAACACAACCCACTTAAGTTCCCATGAAGACACTGCTTTAATCAGAAAACTAAAACACTGGTTTGTACTTTGTGCAAAGCTTCAATGAAATGTCACAGCAGCACTAGCGCTATTCAAGAGCATGTGAAGAAATGCACCATTCAGGATGACCCAGAGAAGAAGATAAATCCATATTGGAGGATATTATCCAGTAAGCAGCAGGTTATTATTAGTAGGTATTTGATTGAGGAGGAGGAGGAGGAGGAGGAGGAGGAGGAGGAGGAGGAGGAGGAGGAGGATGAAGAGGAGGAGGAGGAGGATGAAGAGTTGGATGGTGAGGAAGGAGATGTCGAGGCGCTGGAGTTAAAAACAGAACAAGACCCCCTATTCAATCAAAACATTATCAACTTATTAAAGGTGAATGAATCTTTTCACATGAATGGACACAGATGGACGGTACGTGACGAAGGACATTCTCACGTCTAATATAGGGATGCCACCACATTTGTTAGGGTGCCACCAAATTACAAAGTAATTGGCACGAGTAGAAAATGTGTCGTGAGCCCTGAGAGGACATACTCTACGTATTTATTTAGACCTGATAACTTTCTGGAGGTAAATCTGTTCAATGTCCTCTAATGTAGAACTTGTGGTATAATTGTTTGAGATATTGAGTAAAACTGACCTGAGAGTTTCCAGTGTACAGTGTGGACTCCCCAGTCCAGCAGAGAGCAGCTTCACTCCTGAATCCTGCAGATCATTGATACTCAGGTCCAGCTCTCTCAGACTAGAGGAGTTGGAGCTGAGAACTGAGGCCAGAGCTTCACAGCAACTCTCTGACAGATGACAACCATTCAGCCTTCACAATAAACAAAATATGTTAGGAACTGTGATTAAAATGACCTACATCTTTTACTTTAAACTTAATGAAATACGTGGGCATGTACCAATAACGTTATAGTGGCCAATAACGTAATAACTGCAACGTAGGCCAACAATATAATAAGTTGTTAAGCCAAAACCGAATAACTTTTTGCAAATAATGGGATAACTTATTACGTTACTAATAAGTAACAAGTAATAAGTTGATAACTTATTACTTATTACTTATTAGCTGCTTATATTGAAAAAAAAACTTCACCCGTCGACTTCATTTTGTTTTCAAGACTCGATAGGTAGATTGACGAACACAGAGATTGTGACATCCGTCAGCAACACGCAAGCTCTGTCTTCGCCAATCTACTTATCGAGTCATAAAAACAAAATGGCGTCGACGGGTGATCTACTGATGGTATTGTGTGTATAAAATGTCCTTTTTAATAAACAACGTGTTAAAAGCTTGAATAAGATATGTTTAATTAATTGAACTACATTAGATCCTTAAACGTTGATTGAATAAAATGCGTAATTTTTAACATAATTAAGATATCGTCTCTATCTTTATTAGAAAAGTGGGTTAGGGGGTTTATTGTAATACATGTTATTAGTGAACCTAAAGATATGTTTTGTTGGTTCTAACTTATATTCTACTATTGTGTTGTGTATTGTCATACATTATTATGAGTGAACCTACAGAGATCTTTTGGAGGCTTTGATCACTGGCAGCAGCCTCAGAAGTCCCTCCTCTGAAGCTGAGTATTTCTTCAGGTCAAACACTTCCAGCTCCTCTTCTGATGACAGTAAGATGAAGACCAGAGCTGACCACTGAGCAGGAGAGACGCGTGTTTTGAAGAGGCTTCCTGATGTCAGGGACTGCTGGATCTCCTCCACTAGAGAACGGTCGTTCAGCTCATTCAGACAGTGGAACAGGTTGATGCTTCTCTCTGGAGAGAGATTATCATCTAACTTCTTCTTGATGTACGACACTGTTTTCTTCTTGGTTTGTGAGCTACTTCTTGTCTGTCCCAGCAGACCTCGTAGGACAATCTGATTGGTCTCCAGAGAGAGGCCAAGGAGGAAGCGGAGGAACAAGTCCAGGTGTCCGTTCTTACTCTGTAAGGCCTTGTCCACAGCACTCTGATAGAAGAGGATGTGTTCATCTTCATCGGAGCTGGGTTCATCTTGCACACACTCAGCAGGGATCTGATCTTCACCATAGGTTAAGATGAACTGTTCTTCTTTGAGCAGATTGACCCCAGTGTTGATAAAGGACCAGAAGACATAAAGGGCAGCCAGAAACTCCTGGATGCTCAGATGGACAAAGCAGAACACCTTGTCCTGGTACAGCCCACATTCCTCTTTAAAGATCTGGGTGAAGACTCCTGAGTACACTGAGGCTGCTCTGATATCGATGCCACACTCTGCCAGGTCTGCCTCGTAGAAGATTAGGTTGCCGTTCTCCAGCTGGTTAAAAGCCAGTTTTCCCAGAGAAACAATGATCTCCCTGCTCTCTGAACTCCAGTCTGGATTTGTTTCAGCTCTCCCATGATACTTCCTGTCCGCCTGTATGGACTGAACCCTCAGGAAGTGGCTGTACATCTGAGTCACGGTCTTGGGAATCTTTTCTTCTATCTGGGATGTTTTGAAGCAGTCCTCCAGAATTGTAGCAGTGATCCAACAGAAGACTGGGATGTGACACATGATATGGAGGCTTCGTGATTTCTTGACGTGGGAGATGATTGTTCTGGCCAGCGTCTCCTCTCTGAATCTCTTCCTGAAGTAGTCCTCCTTCTGTGGGTCGGTGAACCCTCTCACCTCTGTCACCTTGTCAACACACTCAGCAGGGATCTGGTTGGCTGCCGCAGGGCGTGTGGTTATCCAGATGCGAGCAGAGGGAAGCAGGTCGCCCCTGATGAGGTTTGTCAGCAGCACGTCCACCGAGGTGGACTTTGTGACATCAGTCCAGATCGGGTTGTTCTGGAAGTCCAGAGGAAGTCGACACTCATCCAGACCATCCAAGATAAAGACAACTTGGAACCGGTGGAATCTGCAGATTCCTGCTTCTTTGGTCTCAATAAAGAAGTGATGAAGCAGTTCCACCAAGCTAAACTCTTTCCCTTTCAGTAAATTCAGCTCTCTGAAAGTGAGGAGAAATGTGAAGTGTATGTCCTGGTTGGTTTTGCTTTCAGCCCAGCCCAGAGTGAACTTGTGTGTTAAGACGGTTTTACCAATGCCGGCCACTCCAATTGTCATTATTGTCCTGATTGGTTGATCTTGTCCAGGTAAGGGTTTAAAGATCTCCTCACATCTGATTGGTATTTCCTCATTTGCTGGTTTCCTGGAAGATGTTTCAATCAGTCTGACCTCATGTTCCTGGTTGACCTCTCCACTGTCTCTCTCTGTGATAAAGAGCTCTGTGAAGAAGTCATTCAGATCGGTTCGCTGTCCTGCTTTAGCGATTCCCTCAATCACACACCTGAACTTCTCCCGCAAATGAGACTTAATTTTTTGTAGGCAATCGACGGCATCAGATGCTAAAAAATAAAACAACAGAAGACATCAGTTAGTGGAAGGTGACATCAGTTGAACCAGGTCAATATTTCCTATTTAATTATCAACTTTGGGATATTTAGTGGCATGTTACACATGTTACAGATTCAAAATCTTCAGGACTATTTTGATATTTTCACAGCCGTATGATTGGTCTAATGATAGTAATAATGATAGTGAATCAGTGTCAAGTGACTTGTTATGCTGATATAACAAGTAGAGCTGTCAGTTAAACGCGTTATTAACGGCGTTAACGCAAACCAAATTTAACGGCGTAAAAAATGTTATCGCGCGATTAATTTTTTTTTTTTGGCTCAAAACAAAGAAGCAGTAGCCTGACTGCTATGTTAAAATGACATTTGTCCAAAGCAGTCGTTTAATTGCACTATAGGCTCTTTTTTTGTATCGTCCTGTTTTGATCAGTATATGCCAATGTTGTTATCAATAAAAAATCATTTGCACAAGGCAAGCCGATGCACTTCACCATGTTGATAAGAGAATTAAAATGAGAAGAATTATGGGACAAAAAAATCAAGGGATATTTAGCATAGAAAAATAATTTGCGATTAATCGCGATTAATAATAGTTAACTATGACATTAATGCGATTAATCACGATTAAATATTTTAATCGCTTGACAGCTCTAATAACAAGATAGTGTTGCATCTCTTCAACTGAGTTATTCTGCAGTTGATCTGCACTATAATGCTTGACATTCTTTAACCTGATACCCCCACAATAACCCTAGATATCTGGATCAAACCACTTAGCCCGATACCCCCACAATAACCCTACATGTCTGGATCAAACTATTTAACCTGATACCCCCACCATAACTATACATATCTGGTTCAAACCATTAAACCTGAAAGTCTATTTCTACATTTTTCTATCTCGAGTTTCCTCTTTTTCAAAATAACAGTATATTCAGTTTCAAATAAGTTTCTTACTGCTCTGTTTTCAAAATAAAAGTATTTTCTGTCTTCAAACTAAGAGTCTCTTACCGGCCCACAGTGTGTCTGCCAGTTCCACCTGGTTCATCTCCAACAGGCAGAGCTTTGTGATGTCCACCACTCCCTCTATGGCGCGCCTCCTCTGCTCCTCCTTCTTACCATCCACCTCCTCCTCCTCCCTCTGACTCTCTGAGCATTGTGGGTAATCTGGTAAGAGAACCCTCCAGAGCTTCTTCAGCTCCTTGTCTAGGAAAGCGTGTGCGTTCTCCTCAGCCCTCTGGAAAAGAACAACATCACGGAGAACTTTACTCTGAATTTGCTGAGGACATCAAAAGCATCCTTCCTGGATTCACGTCCCGCTGGACAAGAGATGCTTTCTAATGTGAAGTCAAACGTCTTGGTGGACATTTACACACCTTGATCAGCTCTGTTTGATGCTGCTGTAGAGACTGAGCACTGGTCACCTTTGACCTCTTCTTGTGTCTGTCGGGAACACACACACACACACACACACACACACACACACACACACACACACACACACACACACACACACACACACACACACACACACACAGACTTGTAGACATCAGTATCAGAACACAGAACAACGATCTAAACAACCAACTGTTCTGTTGAGATCGTCTGGTTGAATCTCCTACCTCTTCTTTCTGGAGGGCCGTCCATCTTTAAACCTAACAGGTATATCCATAGAGCGGCCACTCTTCATGGAGACACAGCTGGGTCCAGGGGAGTCTGCTCTCTGCTGCTGGACTCTTCTAGAAAAACAAGAACCAGGATTTATGGACGTTTGAAAGAAGCTGTATCTTTATGATCTCTGATAAATCCTCACCTCTTCTCAATAGACTGATTTCCATCTTTAAACCCAACAGGATGATCCATAGAGTGGTCACTCTTCATGGAGACACAGCTGGGTCCAGGGGAGTCTGCTCTCTCCTGCCTCCTTCCGAAAAACAAACACCATCTGGAAGTTAGGATTTGTGGATATCTTTTCGTTTTATCATTTATTGCAGGGCTACTCAAGTACTTTCTCATGACCTTTCATTTCAATCATTTTTCTCAGGTTATTGAAATGGAAAAATATGGACAGGCTGAAAATGAAGTTATTAGCCGTTTTTACACATTTCCTCCGTCTTTCTCCGCATTTTTACATCAGGAGGTTCGACCGTGAGGGTCATTCACACTTATTCACACTTGACAGATGTCCGACATGCGGACATCGGTGTCGCTCAGACATCAGTAGAATCTCCGGCTGGTTCAGGGGGGTGGGCTTGCAAGGGATGGGATATGAAGAAAGGACTATATTATCAAGAGGCGGGATAAGAAGGATCGCTGTCACTCTCTCTCTTTTGGTTTGACCGCAGACGGCACGGAGGCAGAACGGGCAAAACTCATCGCGATCATCTCAAATGTTGCTGCAGCGATGCATCATATATTCTGTTGCATCCACAACACCCGCATCGATCGATGAAAGATAGGAGCATGAGTTAGTGACAAATAGAAGAAACGACGAAGAAGAAAGGCATTGCGAACGACTGCGTTACCGGAGAAAGAAAGCCTTTTTCATTTGGACAAATGTAGTTGATTTCTGTGTTTAACTGAGAAAACAGGTAATGGAAGGCAGCAGGGGTGTGACGATACACTCAACTCACGAGACGAGACGAAACACGATATTGGGTTCACGAGAACGAGACGAGACGAGATTTTAAGAAAACTATGACAAAATATATGACTGGACCAACAGACTTTTATTTAACCGAGTTGCACATGCATTTGAAATGTTTTTTTTATAACTCTTTACATGCATGAAATTGAAACTAAAACTACAATTTATAAAAGTTAAAATTAAATTAAATAATTCTCTTTTTTTCCAGTGCAAACAATATTATGTGCAAAACCAAATCAAAGTACCCAAAATACTGCCAAACAAATGATTTAAAAGTGGCGGGGGCATCTTCGACGGTAATACGGGTATTTTCCGACGTCATTCTGGCTGTCTTTAGCTGTGTTCGAAATCGTTCCCTATACACTCACTCACTATTCCCTGTGTTCATGATATAATGCACAATATAGGGAACGAACAAACAAGAATTCGGACACTACGCTGAACATTTCTAAACGTCATTTGCGTCAGTATTTGTGTGATGTAGACAGATGTGCCCACATCATGTAACAGGCATGAAAACGACGCTCTTCTACGGAGAAGAGCGTCGCAAGCAATTGAAAACATCCGGGGCTGTAGCCCAAAAGAGTCCTTTTAAAACGGGGGTTTGGGGGTTTCTCCCCCGAGGAAATTAAAAAATCGGTCTGATGAACATGCAATTGTCACGTAGTTTGAGAAGTAAAGGAAAGACAAATCGTCATGTCTGACTCACGTCGGGGCAGGCCTACTGAATAGGTTAATGTTTACGTTAAGGATAGGAAAGTGCACCACATACAGCAGCCAAAATGAGACATTAGAAAAGCCTGTAGCTAAATAAACACTCAACCGCTTAGAGGTCAGGTGGACCGGGTTGAATTCACTGCGGGTCTCCTGAATCTTTGCAAACTAGAGCAGCACTAAACAGCAATATCGACATGATGGGCTTTGCATAGAGAATCAAATTTGCAACATTTTGCAACTAATGATTCTAAATTTGCCCATCAATGTACAAGTCATAATTTTGCGATTTTCACTGGCTACAATATTGCATCTGTCAGTTGTCAAATGTGCTGAACAAAATGTTAAACTTTAATAATTGTTCATAGTCAACTTATATAGTGCATTTATTTAAGCTCTCAACAGCATAACCATACAGCTTCGCCACATCGGCGGGAAAACACGGCACACGCAAACAGTGGCGAAACTACCGGGGTGGCAAGGGGTGGCAGCTGCCACCCCCCAAAAAATGCTTGCCACCCCACTTGCCACCCAGGTTGTTAGAAGTGTCTCCAATATACATTTATTGAATGGTATTATATTTTTTGCTACTGAAGCTGTTGATCTCATTGGTAACTTGTTTAAGTTTAAGAACTAAAATCTTTATGTCCCCCCTCCCCTGTAAAATGGTTGAGTCCATGAATCCTATTTGCTCTCTTCTCACCGTGCGCATCTGCCGCTTCATTCAAAGGAAGACAGAAACGGTTTGAAAGCCAAAGAACTGGAGACAAGCCAACTGTACGCTTGCAGTGATGAAAAAAGGTACAGTAGGCCTACAGCTGAAACTTGAATCAAGAAAATGTGATGGGTGGTCGCATGTGTCTTAATCTGCATGCCTGTTGTGTTCGTGTGTGGACGAGTGCGTGCTCGCCATTGACACACTGATTGCGATTGACGGTGGGGTTTCGAGATCGGACAGATCCAAACGCACACACACACACACACACACACACACACACACACACACACACACACACACACACACACACACACACACACACACACACACACACACACACACACACACACACACGCTTTCACAGTGCAAAGGCAGGAGGTGTTGCCCTTCTCTCAGGTAACAGACAACACAATTACTTTTCAAACGATCGACACCACATCAAGTCCAGCCGGCGCACAATGGGACCGCCCAAACACGCAACTCCACAGGCAGAGAATCCACAAGCCCTTCCTCGTAGCTCTGAGTCTTATGAATATTAACAATGACAACCCATCACAACGAGGTGATGTAAATCAATCAAATATTAAATTGATTTAATATTAATCAAAGGGAGAGAAAATAAGTATTAAATTGGCTTTTCAGTGGCTGTTTCCCGATGTGCTCGGATGATGGGCGGATCATCCGAAGGGAACCACACTGAATCATTAAGTCTTTTGTGTAGAGATGGACGGGTAGATAGACGCAAGACTGACAGACAGACACACAGACAGACACACAAAACTTAAAATATAGACAAACAGAAAGATAGACACAATATGTTAACTGTTTTCATTAGCGATTGGTATAAATAAATACACACCAGGCATGTGTGTTTCCAACAATAAAAAGACTTGACTTGACTTGACTTTGTGTGTGTGATTTGCCACCCTTGAATTTAACTTGCCACCCTTCTGCCACCCCATGTAAAATTTTCTAGAATCGCCACTGCACGCAAAGTACATCCATGGAATCAGCCGTTCAAAACCAGTCTGCATGAATCGTATGACAACTGGATGGCAGGGGATGCAGAATAGGAATACACAGCAGGGGAGAACATGAGAGCCCCAGCTCGCCGCATAGTGGCCTGGGTGCTTTAAGCGTGGAACAAGCTGGATACCGAGTGGGTGAAAAACTATGCGTGTGTGTGTGTCACTCTGTTCGAGCCTGCATGAGAGTTCAATGTTGTCATTAGCTGTTACGTCTTTCTGACCAATCGCAGTTCAAGGCCCACCTCGGCTGTACCACTTCGGGAGGGGGCGCTCAGTTACTCCCCTCTAGACAAAATCGAATTGGTTGCGACGTTGACCCGGCGCCCCCCGAAACGTTAACGGACCACAGGGAATTCTCCCAACTCTCCCGATAACCACTCTGCGTGTGCGTGCGTGCGTGCGTGCGTGCCTGTGTGTGTGTTCAGGCGTTATTCAACTGCCTGGTAAACATGTAGGCCTACGGTAATATTCATACTGGTTTAAATAATGCATTTGATAGTAGGCTATTTCCCATCGTTGCTGAGCAAGAGTTTTTTCACTAAGTTCAGTGATAGAAAACAAATCATAGCCCGGGCTATTGACGTTTTACTGTACCACTGTCATGCACCTACCCGATGTCAAGTGGACCGGGTTGAATTCACTGCGGGTCTCTCTTATATCCATCTTACCAAAGATATTTTGGTACTGTCCTTCTCAACACTCTCTGATCACACTAAAAGGCTTGCAGCACGAAACAGCAATATCGACGAGATGCGCTATGCATAGAGAAGAAAGAATACCGACGTTGAATTTGCAACAAATTATTCTAAATCTGCCCATACATGGACACGGCAGAATTTTGCGTTTTTCACTCGCTACAATGTTGCATCTGTGGCTGCTGGTAATTCAATCATAAAGAAGTAAACTCTACGGGGCTATTTTCAGCATTATGATGTTTTTTTTACGGCACAGCGATCCGGGGCTATTACCAAAAGATCCGGGGCTATAGCCTCGAATGCCCAGGTCTAACGACGCGCCTCCGTCGCGATGCCGGATACGCATTGCAATTATCCGCCCGATCGATCTTATATGTTGACAACAAAATATTTGTAAATAGTTTTGTAAATAAACTTCCAAAGCTTTAGAAAACCTATTTGGTATTTTATTGGTCCTGTGCAAAGTAAACAACGTACAAAGTAAATAAGGTCCAAAGTCAAACCGAGTAGCGTTTCCAGAAATGATTTTGTTAGAGGACCAATCACAGCCCTTACCGTCTCTGTTGCGTCGACTGATAGTTATAATAAAAAACAATAAAAAATATTTGATGCGCACGTAAACTACGGAGAGGTTCTCCGACAGGCTCTCCGTGTCTAAGTACAGCACTTTACGGAGGAGTATAAACTGGCCGGCCTCTGAACCTACCCCCAGCCCCCCCCCCCCCCCCCCCAAATATTTTTTCATCGAATCTACATGATTCACGGAGGTCACCTATTTGGGTTTCAAAACGGCGAATTTCGCCGAAAGATGAGTGATTTTCATGCCTGATGTAAACAAACCGGGCACTCACGAGGAAAGCTGGAGGTTGTATTGATGTTGAATGTTACATTTCCTTGTTCAAGTTTAATTAAATAATTTTGAATGTTAAATATTCTATGTTTAATCCCAAATAAATTGTTGACATTTCTAAACGAAAGCCGGAGACTCTATCATTAAATGTATTAGTTTTTGCGGTTATTCAGCTTCTTCTTCACCTCCGGAAAAACGCGACCGCATTGCATTGTGGTATACGGGAGTAACATGTAGGGTACATCGCATGTGCACTCAAATTTGGGGTATTTTTAGTGCACTATATGGCGCATGAAATTAACCACTGTGAATTCGAACACCACTATAAAATGGCGAGCACCCTATATAGTGTGATAGGGAACGATTTCGAACACAGCTTATGGCTGCTATGGCTGCTTTCGCTGCTTCCCCTCCTTCTCCTCCTCTTCTTCTTCCCCTCCTTCTCCTTCTTTAGGTTCTGGCAGGCTTGACGTAGCAAAGGCGCATTACTGCCCCCACAGGCCACAAATAGAAGTTTGGATAGCTCACAAATCTCACGAGTCCGATTTTTAACGCGATGGGTAATATCGTAGAGTTAATCTCGCGAGATCTCGTGGCACAAGATCTCGTCACACCCCTAGAAGGCAGAGATCCTATAATTTTCAGCTAACTGAGTCCGGTTGTTTCTGTGCAAACATGTACTGTAAAGTTAGTGAAACTAAGAATACAGTACCCAGCCTGTCAAGAATCGGTGGCCGCTTCATTCCGACCATATTCCGACCTCTAAAGCAGAACCACTGCCGGTCAAAGTGAAGGGTGTTCCCCCCGAGAGAACATCGGCCCTGGAGGGAACGTCTCCCCTGTGCTCCTCGACTACGGTCTGGGAGCCCACAGCAGGAAAGGTGGAACATAATAATAAAACAAACATTTTCTATACACGCGTGCAGCTGTGAACTAGAGATGTGTCGGTCGCGACTGATTCGTTACAACGAACGAATCCCGAACGTGAACGACAAGAACTGGTTCCCCAAAACAAGAAGAACTGGTTCTTTGATTCTTTTTTTTTAACATAAACCAAACATATGGTCACGTAAATAAAATATACAAACGAACAGAGCTCCGTCTCCCCGCGACTTCCATTGATTGAGTCTACAACTTTCTCAAAGATTCAGCCAATGAGAGGTAGCAATGGTGTTGGAATGGCACCTGGGTAAACCAATGACAAGGCGGTACCGTCGAATATGCGCGCTTTCTCTGTCTGACGTATCTTGGGTCATACCATTCGACTCATATATCCCCCTACATTTTTTCGAAAATAGACTTGACCTCCATCTGTTTATTGGATAAACGCATTTCCCAATCCCAGGAGTCTTTGCTCCATTCTACGTCAATTTAAGAACAAACAAAGAAATTAAACTGCAGTTCGTATTTTTTATTTATGACCATGCAAGTTCTGTAATGCCTGAACAATGAAGAATTAAATGTAAAGTAAAATAAAATTATAAATGTAAAACCATGAATGAAATATAGAGAGTAAGCAAGTGGTATAAATATTGGTGGGACGTTCGACATACTATATAGCAGGCATCTCCAAACGGCGGACTGCGGTCTTGACTGTCCTATCCGGGCCTACGACCAATTAAAAAAAAAAAAAAATTATAAAAAAAAGTTTTTTTATTATTTATTTTTTTTAAGATGTAATCTGACGTAACGAACGAATCAAAACGAACGAATCAAATAAACGAATCGTTATAGTGAACTGAACTGAAAGAACTAGTTCCCGGAAAAGAATCATTTTGCCCATCCCTACTGTGAACTCATGTATTGTAATTTATTGTATGATGTGTACTTTTAGGGTTACTATAAGACCTATCATTTAGCGTCCACCACAAATTACTGAAACGCAGTGTCAACATTAAACTATTTTTAAACCATTCAGCGAACAAAAGGCAACAGGCTGATTATCGTTTAGGGTTCAACTCAACATGCAACACGCCCACTCAAAGGGTGTGAAATGCAGACATTCTACGGCTCATTCACATATAAAGGTAATTCAAATTTCCGCCGGCTAAAATAAAACATCTGGGGGCAGTGTTTTTTTTCAGGATGTCCAATGTCAGGATATGTCGTTTACATTAGGGCTGTCAACGAATATTCGAAGTTCGAATATTCGTTCGAAATGTATCCAAAAACGCGAATTCGAACGTGAAAATTAATATTCGAATGTGAAAAAAACACTCCCGCGGTACAAGCGCCTCTATCTTCTTTGTGAATGAGCCTCTGTCTGTTCGCGATGTCCCTCATAATATTCGAATGTGAAAAAACACTCCCGCGGTACAAGTGTAACAGACTAGTATTGTGAAGAGCGAATGTATTTTATCCCCTCGGGGTTTCCGTACTTGGATATAGGTATTCCAGCTCGGCTATGCCATTCAATAAGCATCCGAAGTAGAGCTCAGGGAGCTAGTAGTCTGGCTGGTGAAAGCTGCTATAACGCAATGTTCTCGGCAAAGTCCGAGACAGCTTTTTTTTCATGAATCCGAACGGTGCGTAGTGCGAAATGCACTTTCGCTGGCATGGTGGAAGACGTAGGCGACATGCATATCTTTCTTTATCGAATTTAATAGGCCTTCTCGATTAATGGTAACTTGGTAAGCAAAGCAAGGAACGTTACCACTAGCATACTTTGTAACATTCAGAAGCGGGCATCTTCTTCAGATTACTATAGTTTGCGCGCTTGCAGGTGTGGTGGTGAAATGCAAGCGATACAAAGTTGTGGCTTTTCATGATTAGGCCTCCACGTTACTGGGCTGTTTATAGGATATATATATATCCCGCTAATTTGAACCATGGTTTTGTCGCATTATTGACATATTGACGGCAACTGCGTAAAATAGGCAACCAGATATTCGAATAGTTCAAATTCGTGATTTTTTTCCAAACGAACATTCGAATGTCATTTTTGAGCAATTTTGACAGCCCTAGTTTACATACACGGCCCGTCGGGAGAATAGAGGGCTAATAGCGGGCTGTACGTCTATGAGTGAAAGCAGCTATAATGGCATTTAAGCACTAACATGTTGACATAAAAACACACTTAGTGCCCTTGAGACTGTGAGTGTTGATTCACAATGCGTTTGACTAACATAGAAAACAATTCAAATTCATACGATTCAAAAAGCAGGATAAACGGCCTCAGCCATGAATCAATCCAGCACCAAGTGGTCCTGTGATCAGACGTTGTTATGTTCTGATTAATGATCCGCGGGCCGGATCAAGATGATCCGCGGGCCGCCAGTTGAACAGCCCTGATGTATTGGCTGAATCCTCACCTTTCCTCAGAAGGTTGGTGTTTTCCATCTTTAAAGTTCAAAGGTGGACTCATAGACCGGTCACTCTTCATGGAGACACAGCTGGGTCCAGGAGAGTCTGCTCTCTGCTGCTGCTCTGGGCTTCAACACACACACACACACACACACACACACACACACACACACACACACACACACACACACACACACACACACACACACACACACACACACACACACACACACACACACACACACACTTTAATCACACTGCAGTTTTCACACTGACACGATAATTCTTCTTACATGGCTGTTTTTAGGTGAGAGCATTTCACTTGTTTTCAACTTAATTAAATAAAACGTATTCATATATATACATCCTTATATAATGCTTAAATATTATAACTTGTTACTGATTTGTTTTTCTCCGAGTAACCCAATGCTTTAAACTAGAATCCAAGAATTTTAAATCAGTTTGAACAACACTGACATACCAAACTTTGTCAAAGTCATAGTCTAATTGAAGCATGTTATCTTTTAATTCTCTTATATTAAAGGCTGTATGACAGTTTAACCGGGACATTCCATTAATGTGTACATAAAGCACTCACAATATGTATATCATTCATAAAATGTCTCCAAAATAGTGTTAATGGCCAGTTTGTGTCGTTTTTGGTAGTTATGGGTGTTTTCTAACGCCATTCGGCGATGACGTCACATTGGAGAGGCGTGGTGGAATGAGCCTAGTACTAGAACTATGGCGTCTAAGAGGTCTCTCTGTTTTGGTTTGACCGCAGACAGCACGGAGGGAAAACGGGCTAAACTCATCACGATCATCTTAAATGTTGCTGCAGCGTTGCATAAAATATTCCGTTGCATCCACAACATCTGCATCGATCGATGAAAGATTGGAGCATGAGTTAGAGACAAAAAGAAGAAACGACGAAGAAGAAAGGCTTCGCGAATGACTGCGTTACCGGAGAAAGAAAACATATTTTTTGCTTCATTTGACATGTAACAAACATTTGGACAAATGTAGTTGATTACTGTGTTTAACTGAGAAAACAGGGAATGGAAAGCCGGGACCCTATAATGTTCAGCTAACTGTTGGCAGTATGTGTGCGTGATTGGACGAGCGATGAGAGCGAGTGGTAGCGTGTGTCAGTCTAGTGAAATAATGAACCCAATGGCCCAAAAGCGCATTTTCGGTTTTTGGCCGAAATACTTTTACCACCGAAACAACACGGCCGAAATAGAAATCGCAAACAAAAAGTGCAGCCAGCACACGCTTGTCTGGATAAGTGCCAAAATATGTCTGCGGTGTGGACGATTTTCAATGATTCTGAGGAAGACCAACGTATAGCGATTTGCAAACATTGCAATGCCTTGATTTTAATGAAGTTTAATGAAGTACACAGTCATAGCCATAAATGTAATGGTACTAGGATTGCCGCGGTGTGGACATTTTCACACCGCGGTGAGTCACGCACTCACCGGGGTTGCCACTGCAACCTTGAGTTTTATTTTCCTATGTTACGCCACTTTCGTGACAGCGAACTCAAGAGTGTTTTCTAGATGATCCACCGACGTGGTCATACTCACGAGTGCCCTTGATGTGCCACCGACGTGGTCACGCACTCACCGGGGTCGCCGCTGCGAACCTTGAGTTTTATTTTTTCCATGATATGCCACCAACGTGACACCGAACTCAAGAGTGTTTTCTAGATGATCCACCGACGTGGTCAAACTTGCCGGGGTTGCTGCAGGTTAACCTTGAGTTATATAGCCAAATTTTGCTTTATGAGTTTAGTACCTGATAACCACCACCACCAGTAGTTGCAAATAGTGTTGCTTTTGACACCGAAAATTATGACTAAATGTCGTCATCAACGAACCTTTATCGCGTGAGGAAAACAATGCTGGTCATATGACAATAACTATCATTAAATACGTAGTGCAAAGTTGTTGGCGAATACAAACGAGACTGGAAGTGTTTTACAAAATAAGACTGCTAAAATGTCTTCATTTCCGTTGACCTAAACTAGACGATAAGCTGTAATAACGTTATTTTGTCCAACTGGAACTTCAACAGTTTGAGACATAACGACATCAATTTTCGACCGTTTACCTTATTTAACAAATCTACGCACTTGTATCTTTGATAATACCTAAACGGAATTTCGATATCACTGGAAAGAGTATGAACGTGACTAAACTAATAAAAACAAAAATGACACCTTGACACTAAGACTAAAACTAGAATGGAAACAGGCCGCCAAAAACAGCTGTAGTAGCAAACGTGATAAACCTGCCTTAACCGACGTTAGAGCATTGTGTGCGCTTGAAGGAAGAACCATGAATTCGACCGGATGTAGGATTCGTAAGCTGTGGAAGACCGCCTTCCCAGCCGTTTGATAGACGCGACCGGCAACCCTTGTTCGGCGCTGTGGTTGCCGCTCCAATCCGGAAGGAGTGGCCAGTGTAGAGGGGAGATGGTAGGCCGCACCCTTCTACCACCGTCGCGAGATGGACTCTGAACCACCCTTTAGTCATTGGCAGGCCGCAAATAAACAGGTGATTCGGGGACGTGCGTAGCCGAAGCTTGAGATAAAGGAACATGGAAGCGTAAGGACAGAGTTGTTGATTCTTGAAATAATAATAGTAACAGCTGCTCCTAGGCTATCGCTTTTAGATGGAAAAATGCCTTGCAAGAGAAGGTGACATCAGCGAAAGTCAGGCTCCGTGTAGGGGAAAAAGTCTGAGTAGGAGACGTGTACGCATTTGCGCATGAACGCAAGAACGCATAAACCCAAGAACGCATGAACCCGTAGAACGCATGAATCCGTAGAACGCATGAACCCGTAGAACGCATGAACCCGTAGAACGCTGTGGGAAACACTGACTCGAGTAATATGTTAAAATAAGGATGAAATCTCCCAGCTCTGTGAGAGCACACTAATCTATTCAAAATATCGAGTGTGAGTTGGAGTGGCCAACACACATAAATAATTGTAATACACAAATTGTTAACTGTCATACATAGCTAAACAAGCAAATGAAAAATTAAATACCCTGTGTAGGGGAAAAAGTCTGAGTAGGAGACGTGTACGCATGGACGCAAGAACGCATGAACCCGAGAACGCATGAACCCGTAGAACGCTGTGAGAAACACCGTCTCGAGTAATATGTTAAAATAAGGATGAAATCTCCCAGCTCTGAGAGAGCACACTAATCTATTTGAAATATCGAGTGAGTTGGAGTGGCCTACACACGTAAATAATTGTAATACACCAACATTGTTAACTGTCATACATAGCTAAACGAGCAAATGAAAAATTAACTACCAACGCGACTGAAGCTATTAACAATAAGACTATAAATATAATATAAAATGATACCATAATGTACCTGTTCTTTGTCTTTGGATCTTTTGAATAAATTGATCGATATGTGAATCGCATCGCGAGCAGAGGAACGTGAGAGTTAGTGAGCAGCAGCTGAACCAATCTTAAAGTCCCTTTGTCAATAAAAACCTTTTAGTGATAATCAGTTACCACAGTGCCTAAAACCCATCAACTTCATTCATGTTAAAGTGAAGGGAAAAACCTCAGACACAAGAAGTTAACCGAACAGTGCCAGGCCGAAAGAACATGTCTCGCTACGACTCCTTTCAGCTGCCCACCCCCCCTTCTCCAGCAAAAAGTAATAACAGAAAACGGCTAATAAAACGCTTGAGGTGGCGTTATGAAGAGAAAACATACAATTTTTTTTAGTACACGGTATAAAGATAATTATGAACCTTTGATTGCGAACGTAGAGTTCCGTGTTGTACCACACAGACGTGTGCAACGAACTCACCGAATTCAACCGGATGTAAAATCCGTATGCTGTGGAAGACCACCTTCCCAGCCGTTTTGACGCTGCTTTGTTATCGCAAAACATGGTTATACGTTAACGCCGCCATGCTTTGCCCCACAGAACGCTAGCTGCTACGATAGGGTAAAGCTCGAACAGCGCAGACGACTCTGACCCGAGGGCGAACGTGCCAGCTTCGACTGGCCCTCCCTCAGCAAACCATTGCCCTTGGAAGAAACCCCCTAACCCGACCGAGGGAGCCGCATCCTGAAGCTGGACTGGTAGAGCTGTGAGAGAGAATACGCTGCGGGGGCTAACGCGTGGAATGCAGTAGCCATGGTAGCAGGGCACGTGCCAGGTGCGTAGCCTGTGAAGGCGGAGGAAGCCGAGCCTGATGGTTGCTGGAAGTAGAAAGGCGCCGTGGCGACTGACGACAGCGGGTTGGGGGCCGGGACCCGTCCGGGAGTTCCGCGTGGTGTTTTGACGACGTCCATCCTGGCGCCAATGCTTTGCACCAACTCGGCGAGGGTTTGTAGAACCAGGCGGATGTCCGTGTTGGGAACTTGTTGGTGGTGTTGTTGAGGATACCGGGGACCGAAATGAACGGCTTTCTGTGCTCGCTTGCCCGGACCAGGCCGACCAGCACGAATCCGAAGTTATGACCTCTTGGTGTGTATTAACCGACGTAGCAACTGAGCGACGAGATATGCAAGATAATCAGAAGCACAGTAAAGCAGCAGCATGCGTCGAACGAAGACCTGAGCAGCAAAAACATGTTAGACTACTCTTTATAGAGCAGGTGTAGGCAGGTGATTGGTGATTGGCGGCCAGCCGCGCGAGATTTGAGTCCTCATGGTAGAACTACCAGCAAGCTTAACATTTGTGTCTGTGCAAACGTATACTGTGAAGTTAGTGAAACTAAGAATAAAGTACCCAGCCTGTCAAGAATCGGTGGCCGCTTCATTTGGACCATATTCCGACCTCTAAGCAGACCCACTGCCGGTCAAAGTGAAGGGTGTTCCCCCCGAGAGAACATCGGCCCTGGAGGGAACGTCAACCCTGTGCTCCTCGACTACGGTCTGGGAGCCGACAGCTGGGAAGGTGTAACATAATAATAAAAAAAACATTTTCTATAAATGCGTGCAGCTGTGAACTCATGCATTGTAATTTATTGTATGATGTGTACATTAGGGGGATCTTTAAAGGCCCACTATGCAACTTTTTTAGCCAAAATTACATTAAGTATGCAGGTTGAGAGTTATGCTGATGGTTCTGCATCCATTTCTGGGTCGATTGGTGGGTGTGTCATTTACCCATGTCGCCTCACCGGTGAAAAAGCGCATATGCAACTTGCTCTGTTCGGACCGACACAATCCGGATGTGACGCAGCGGAAGTATCCTCGAAAATGTAGTCAGATTGTAGTTTCGAAAATGCTTTACGGCACAGACACACACCCAAACATGGCACCTGCTAGATATAAACAGCCAGTTGCGAGGCAATTGTTGCATTCATCATGGATCAATCGACTGATAAGGGACCCAAGAGGCGACCGTCGACGGAACAAAAGAAGAATGGACCAGAAAAGAGATCAGACACGAGTGAAAGGGGAACTATGCAACTTTTTTGGCTTGATTTACCTTAATATAACAGGCTAAGAGTCATTGCGATGGTTCTATTATACATTTTTTTTCGATTGTTCGTTGTTTCGACTCACCTTTTCGCATCTTGGCGGAGAAAAGGAATATGTTTCTGCCGGCGACCCGCCGCCCACTCTCGCGTGAGTCTCGGGTCTCGCGAAGTAACGAATTGCTTTACGGCACAGACCCCCAAACACGGAACCGGCTCGATATAAACACGAGTCACTAAGGGATTGTTATATTCATCATAGATCAGCCGACTAAAAATAGACTGAGAAACCCAATGTCGGAGGAACAGAAGAAGAGAAAAGGGAGACTGACCGGCAGAGAGGCCAGACACGAGTAAACGTTGGGCAAGCTTTTCAGGAATAGCGTGAACTGAAAGAAAAAGAAGACTGCAAATCAGACGCCGACCCGGCCGTGTTGCTTTTGAAATTGAAAGTACCCTTGGGTGGCCTTTGTCTTCGTGGTATTCTTGATGTTGATAGTCTCTGTACAAATGTGTTTGCTCAACCATTTTGTTGTGAGCCCTGTAAAAATTGTTTTCTCGACCGTTTTGTTGTGAGCCCTGTATGTTTCTAGCTTGCTTGGTTGCAACCATATAAACACCTTTGTTTCCATGGGTGTTTTGCTGTTCGTCTGTCTCGTCCCCCCGATACAGACTGAATCCCCGAATCCAGTTTCTTGTTTATTTAGATTATGTTGGCCAAACCTCTTACACTGATTGTTCTGTTCAACCTAAGATAAAACAATTATAATCTAGGATATAAATTCTCCCCGTCAACTATAAAAAAGGATGGATTTATGTTTATTGCAATACAAATACACCCTTTTAAAAATGTATAACCTTGCCTACACTTTATGAACATCTACTTCGGACATGGCTCCACGCATTCGCCGGCTTCTTTGAAAACAAATGCACATGGCTCGCGTAGAAGTGCATGGGGAAGGGTCGTCAACGAGTTGTTACGACAGTGTTGTGAAATATCTACTACGAAGCTGTAGAGGCGCTGTGTAGAGAAATGTGCGTGCCAAAACCAAGAAAACAGCGAAGAAATGCCCGAAGTTGCATAGTGGGCCTTTAAGACCTATCATTTAGTGTTCACCACACATGACTATGAAAAGCAGTGCCAACATTAAAATATTTTTAAACCATTCTGCGAACAAAAGGCAACAGGCTGATTATCGTTTAGGGTGTGCACTCAACATGCAACACGCCCACTCAAATGGTGTGAAATGCAGACATTCTACTGCTCATTCACATATAAGGTAATTAAAATTTCCGCCGGCTAAAATACAACCTCAGGGGTAGTCTTTTTTCAGGATGTCCAATGTCAGGATATGTCGTTTACATACACGGCCCGTCGGGAGAATAGCGGGCTAATGGCGGGCTGTACGTCTATGAGTGAAAGCAGCTAGAATGGCATTTAAGCACTAACATGTTGATATAAAAACGCACTTAGTACCCTTCATGCTGTGAGTGTTGATTCACAATGCATTTAGCTAACATAGAAAACGATTCAAATTCATACGATTCAAACAGCAGACTAAACGGCCTCAGCCATGAATCAATCCAGCACCAAGTGGTCCTGTGATCGGACGTTGTTATGTTCTGATTAATGATCGGCGGGCCGGATCAAGATGATCTGCGGGCCGCCAGTTAAACAGCCCTGATGTACTGGCTGAATCCTCACCTTTTCTTAGAAGGTTGGTGATTTCCATCTTTAAAGGTCAAAGGTTGATCCATAGACCGGTCACTCTGCATGGAGACACAGCTGGGTCCAGGGGAGTCTGCTCTCTGCTGCTGCTCTGGGCTTCAACACACACACAGCTTTTACTCAGACTAATGATGGAGTCATGATGTATCACTGCTGAGTTCTGAGATGGACAACATTCACAGACAGAGAGATCCTCTTCTTACCTCTTAGCTTTGCTCCGGCGGCCTAGTTCCCCAGACAGAGCGGTCTTAGGGGTAGAGTCCCCCTCCTCTCTCTCCTCATCCATAGTAGAATGGAGAAAATACGTTCCGTCCCATACGGCAAAAAGTTATGAAAGTATAAATATAAGGGAAGAAACTGAGGTTAAAGTGTTCATAAAACAAGTTAATCAGGTGAAAGGTTTTCAAAGCGGAGAAGAAAAGCTCCCCGCTGCGACGGACCGTCAGATGAGGAAGTAACTGAACGAGAGAGAGAAACGGAGAGCCCCACCCCTCTCAGCGCATGACACGTGTTTTCGGGGAAATCGACGGTTTCACAGCGCACGCACGCACGCACGCACGCACACACACACACACACACACACACACACACACACACACACACACACACACACACACACACACACACACACACACACACACACACACACACACACACAAAACCCCCTGTTTTGAAAAGCCCAGGAAAGAGACCGGGACCAGGACCCGGGAACGGGACCAGGACCCGGACCTGGTCCAGGACCAGGACCAGGACCGGGACCATGACTAAGACCAGGACCGGGAACAGAACCCAGACCTGGTCCAGGACCAGGACCCGGACCGGGACCATGACCAGGACCGGGACCAGGACTCGGACCCGGACCAGGACTTGGTCTAGGACTATCAGATTTATCTATATCTATTTATCTATATACATATACACATATATATGCTGTACATACAGTATATATATATATATATATATATATATATATATATATATATATATACTGTATGTACAGCATATATATGTGTATATGTATATATATATATGTATACATACACACATATATATGCTGTACATACAGTATATGTGTTTGTGTATCCACACAGTACCACTGCTGGGACTCACACCGCTATATATATATATATATATATATATATATACTACCAGGGCTGTAGTGGTCAAATTAGAGGCGGGTAAACTATGAATTTTGTGATCAGACCGACCTCGACGCAACGCAACGCAAATTGTTGCGACTCTGTAAGGCTAGCCTGGCTTTATATTCCATTATGTTATCAATTAAAGTCATATTAAATCAATCAATGACAGTCAATGAATGTGTTTGTAGTTTATTCAAGTTATTCAAATTTCAACAGTAAAGAAAAGTATGTGTAGATTAAGAACTATCTATCTATGGCATGTGTGTATGTATGTGTATTAGTATGCATGCTTTTCACAGTAGTGCCCAGAGGGCCTCCTTGTCCTCCACGTCAGGTCCTGCCTTGCATGGGCGTGTTCTGGGGTTCATGGCTCCCCTGTGCTTCACCAGCCAGGACTTCACATACGTGTTGGATTGAACTTTGTGAGTGGTGGGCCATTCAGTTGAATAAACATCAAGGACGACACTGTGACCAAGTGCAGACTGCATCTCAGGGAGCACACTATGATGTTCATTAAGCTGAACCCCCTCTCACACTCAGCAGTGCTAACTGGAATGAGATGGTCGATATTCAGGAGCGGTGCAAGGTTTTCTGGAATGATGCTTGAGTTATCCTTAAAATCCCTATAGCCTTCAAGAATTTTTCTGTCATCAAGTCTGAACCTTTGTGCAAGTTGTTTCAACTTGGATTCCCCAGACTGTTCCTAGGGGAACAGGCCAGTTTGCTGGGAAAATAACTTTCAAGAAAATAAATAATAAAATAAAAATATTTATTATATAAAATAAGAATATTTATAAATATTGTTATTTTTATTGGTTTAACCGCCAACCGCCCGAATTTAATTAAAATGTATTTTTTTGTCGCGTCATCCGCCCGATCCACAGTTCAGCCGCGGAGTCCACGGCTGCAACCGCCAACCTCGCATCTCCGAGGTGGATATGGATAGTAAAACTCTGACTGACTTTCGCTCATTTTGACATGGGCAGTACATGGATAGCATGACTACGCATTGGCCAATCTGAATGCTCGTAGTCATTTAATAGTTCGTCAAGTGAAATTGATTTATAAATCACAAAAACAACTCATGTGAATTGATCATCTTCAGTCTTACTTTGTACTTGAGGCCTTTTTCGGGCATCTGTTGGAGTGGGAGCGCTCGAAGGTCTCTTCAAAAATCGCCTGATATCCATGGCTAATTAATGACAGGTAGGCAGGCATGATAATCCACAACGCGTAGGGCCATGTGTTTACATACTTCCTGTTTACATATTTTCCTGGATCCTGATTGGTGTCGCCGCAGATTACCGGTCGTTGCCATCTGAAAGGGTCGATGCCCGACTATGACGTATTGCGTCAAAACACACCGCGTACATCACAGCGTGGTAACTATGGTTACTATGATGACACAAAGACTGGCTATGATGGCAGACACAAACGGAATGAAATAACTTATAGAGTCGGCAATTCAAGATATAAATACAAAATATTCGTACAATACAACAACGATTAACGATAATTATGTTCTTGCGTCACTACCAGAAGATTGTTTTTACGAAGTAAAGTCCGTCAGCGGCACAGATCATAAATGGAAAGCCCACGTTGTCACTGAACTAAAAAAGGAACATGTCAACGAATGGATCGCTGCATATGAACAGAATAACAACATCACTATAAAAATCCAGACAAAGAAAAAACCAACAAGGTGGCATTTATTTGGCTCTGCCAACCCTGTGTCCCTGTCCTCCTGCTCTTGTTGGGCTTTGTCTTTCCAATCCTATAAATATATATATCAAAAATCAAGGTTTGCCTTTGCATTTGTTGCCTTTTCTACAATACTGAATTTCTCTCTCAAGACACATACATACACCAACATCAATTTACTTCATATCTTACTTGTGAATCTATTATTATTATTATTATTATTACATTACACTTAGCTGACGCTTTTATCCACTTACAACCCTCTGATGTTAAGTCCACCTTAAACATTAGGCCACGGCTGCTTAATGCATGTGACAATAAGCTTATACTTGTGTCCATTTCATTATTTATTAAGAAATTATGGTAGCAGCTAGTGCATACAGAACCTTGCGTACTTCCAAGGGCAAGTTTTTCCACATTCTCCCAGTCACTTTGGAAACGTGTCCAATGTCTGCTTCATTTCCCCCATTTCCAAGCTCTTTTATGACATCGGACTGTTAAACATAGCAATGGCAAACGGTTTTACATGGCAACCATTCATATGGAGGGAATATATTTCTTGGCGGAAGAATGATTATCTATGAATATATCGTTACATTTTTCGTTGCTGTGCCTTTGTTTAATGAAATTTTGCTAGATCAACGTAGTAACCGTTTAAGAAAAGCAATAAGCCACTCGAGTCTGTGCTTTGTACTGTATAATAAATCCCCTTAGCTGTTCGATTAGCCTACAGTATAAAACACGGCCTCTCGGGGCTTATTGCTTAAATATAATATAATACATACAATAATACATATAATAATACAATATAATGCTAAATTATACCGCAACTGCCTGGAAAAATGTATTCCATCCTGTCAGCTTTTTAATGGATTTTTTTTTTGCACCTGCAGAGTCATTAGCATCGCTATGTTCCGCCATTTTTTCATAATAATAACAGGACCGACCTTACGTCGTGACGTCAGGAGCGACGTTGAATGGCATCGACCCTTTCAGATGGCAACGACCGTATACGAAAGGGAAATCCGCGTCGCCGCCCTAGCCACAAGGCACTGATTGGAGGGTCACAGACCATAATAGCATAGGCCTACAGCGCAGATGCAAATGATTCAGATTACAGCGTTTATTTGTTCAACAATATGAAACTTTGTCTTAGGTGTTTTAAAATGATACCAAATTTAATTCCGATTATTCCAAAGGCATAATACAAGGCACAGGGAACTTTGAGGTGCGTAAACGCCATTTAGAGGTGCGTAAACGCTATTTCCTAAATTCCAGAGGTGCGTAAACGGCGTTTACGTGCGTTTACCCTCCACTACAGCCCTGTATACTACCAACACTCTGTTGACAGTCGGGGTTAAACATTCACACAGCGACCGTTGACCTTTGACCTCTCTGTGAGCTGACCCCTGACCGGGGGTTTGACCCCAAACGCCAACCGCTGAGTGAGGGAGGAGGCGGGGCTACCTGTTAGTGGATGAGGGAGGAGGCGGGGCTACCTGTTAGTGGATGAGGGAGGAGGCGGGGCTACCTGTTAGTGGATGAGGGAGGAGGCGGGGCTACCTGTTAGTGGATGACGGAGGAGGCGGGGCTACCTGTTAGTGGATGAGGGAGGAGGCGGGGCTACTGTTAGTGGATGAGGGAGGAGGCGGGGCTACCTGTTAGTGGATGAGGGAGGAGGCGGGGCTACCTGTTAGTGGATGAGGGAGGAGGCGGGGCTACCTGTTAGTGGATGAGGGAGGAGGCGGGGCTACCTGTTAGTGGATGACGGAGGAGGCGGGGCTACCTGTTAGTGGATGAGGGAGGAGGCGGGGCTACTGTTAGTGGATGAGGGAGGAGGCGGGGCTACCTGTTAGTGGATGAGGGAGGAGGCGGGGCTACCTGTTAGTCTATGAGGGTGGAGGCGGGGCTACCTGTTAGTCTATGAGGGTGGAGGCGGGGCTACCTGTTAGTGGATGAGGGAGGAGGCGGGGCTACCTGTTAGTGGATGAGGGAGGAGGCGGGGCTACCTGTTAGTGGATGAGGGAGGAGGCGGGGCTACCTGTTAGTCGATGAGGGAGGAGGCGGGGCTATAACCGACAGATGAATAACCGACGTGTTCACCTTCAGTCAGAGTCAAGAATAATTGATCCTTAATAACTGTATGGAGGAATAAAAATGCACGGTATCAATGATAAGGAAGTCATAATATTAAGAGACAAATAAAAAAGAAAATCAAACTCCTCCTTATTCTGGTTCAACATGTCCCCAGGTGTCTCTGATGATCCCCAGGTGTCTCCCCCCCCCCCCCTCCCTTTGTGTACACAAAGCCTGGCTCCCCCGCTGATCATGACTCTCTTTGCGCCTTTATTTCTAAAAGGCGACTAACGACACACTTCCGGTCCACGGGTCTCTCCCTCTCCTCGCGCCGTCCAGGCAGTCAGTGGGCGTGGCTTATGGGGAGGAGGACTCCTCACGAGCGTGAGCGTCACCGTCACCATAGTGATTCACTACAGCGGAACTCCCCCAGTGGGGGTTCAGCTGTACTACATCTATTTTAGATTCACACATCTAAATGGGGTGACCTTTGACATGTGGACACACGTAGTGTGTCCAAATGTCAAAGGTCAAAAAAAAAGGTCATGTTTGTACGACAACAATGGACACAATCCTAGATGAGCTAGAGAGGAGAGCAGAGATAAGAGAGAGGAGGAGGAGGAGAAGAGAGGAGAGGAGAGGAGAGGAGAGGAGGAGAGGAGGAGGAGGAGAAGAGAGAGGAGAGGAGAGGAGAGGAAAGGAGAGGAGAGGAGAGATAAGAGAGAGGAGAAGAGAGAGGAGAGGAGAGGAGAGGAGAGGAGAGATAAGAGAGAGGAGAAGAGAGAGGAGAGGAGAGGAGAGGAGAGGAGAGGAGAGAGGAGGAAGAGGAGAGAGGAGAGGAGGGGAGAGGATGGAGAGGAGAGAAGAGCTGACCAGACAAAGTCACAGTTCTCACACACATGGGGGGAATCTGAGCTTTGTTTAAGCAACACAGTCTCACTCCGTCAAATACCGACAGTTGGCAAGGGCACTTTAGTGTCGGTCGCTGACCCTTTGGCGTTGTCTGCAGACAGAGAGGGGGTTCAATTCACTACAATGTAACGCCATCCCCGGTGATGTTTGACGCTCAGAGCGGGTGCTCCAGCAGCCCATTCACTCCTGTATTAACCCGACTACGGCTCCATCGCTGTTCCACCGGCGGGTACGCTCCGGACCCAGCACGCCTCAGCCCAGTGGTGAGGGCGCCGTATAGCCCAGCTCAGTTACGCCTCATGTTTCCACCGCCAACGGTACCCTTATCGTAGGGCGGGGTTTAGGCCGGATGGCGTAAGCCGCGGCAGCTACGTCAAACTTGTGCGCAACATTTTCTTAAATAAACGAAGCTTTCGCCGTTTTACAGACATACCTCGCGGGTAATGTGTTTGTTGGTTGTTATCCCACTGTCGCACAGAACTGTCGACCAATCAATGGATGACTTGTAGCTTCAACTTGCCGGCACCCTTTCACAAGGACGGATTAACATGACCACGGGTCCTGGACACAAACCAGCCGTGGACTCCTACCAACACGCAAATACACACACTGGCACACCGAATTTGGTCGCACATTATAACTCATGCAATTCAAAATCACACACATTATAATGCAAAACGCAGCCAGGAGAGAGAGAGAGAGAGAGAGAGAGAGAGAGAGAGAGAGAGAGAGAGAGAGAGAGAGAGAGGGAGAGAGAGAGAGAGAGAGAGAGAGAGAGAGAGAGAGAATCCAACCCATAATGCCAGCCGCTCGTCTTAACGGCAGAACATGGAATCTGTCAGGTTAATATCATGACTCTAAAAGCACCTACTGACTTCCTCTAACGAATTAACGAGTTCAAATGTTTTGAGATGGACGGTATTTGTTGCACCAGGGAAGTATCTTTAGTGTGTTTTTCTTTCTTTCTTTTACGCTATACCGATCCGCTTAGCACACGTTTCTCCAATTTCACTGTGAAATTGACCGTTGATCAAGCACTACGACATTGACGTTCCGTCACGTTATTTTTTTTTTAAATGTGATGTATTTATTTTGTAAATCAAAAACATTCAAATCCTTTAATGACCAAAGTCTTTGCCATTTATTTATTTTTTAAATAAAAAAAAATGCATAAAATATATATATATATATATATATATATATATATATATATATATATATATATATATATATATATATATATATATATATATATATCATGGGCCCCCCCATTGGCCAGGGCCCTGGACATGTGCCCACTTTGCCCATGCGGTAATCAGTCCGGATCACGCCCACTTTTGAACTATAGTTGCTGTCGATAAAGTTGTTTTGGTATTTATTATTTTTCACACGCTTAGGGAGCACATCACCTCTAGACACAGGCTGGCAGCCCTGGACATGTCACTGACCCAAACGCGTTGGTTTGGTTTGGATGACTGATTGTTTGGATGAGTGTGAATAGATTCAAACTATACGTGATGTCCCTAAACAAAATCGAATTTGTCAACAGTGGCACATGGAACAAAATGTTACCCAAAACTTGTTGGAATCTGTTTGTAATACTGGAATCAGATTTATGAGAAGGAAAAGCAACAACAACAACAACTGACTTATGGATACTGTCAAATCTGCGTTGGAGGAACTCAAAAGCCATTCTTCATCAAGTTATGGAGGTTTATTCTCTGCTGGGGTCACCACGTATCCATATCCACCGAGACGCACTTACGCTAGAGCGGACCTTCTGGAGCTTCAACTCGCTTGCCAGACAGTTGATTTATCACCCGAACAACTTGATTTCATACCAACAACTCTGATAAAGAAGACAATACGGAGGAAAAGAGGATCGAGAGGAGGAATTAGGAACAGGATAGGAGACGAGGAAGTAAACTCGTCGCCAGGGCGACTAACTGGCGGCGCGCACAGTCGCAGCAAACCCTCTTGAGGTTAGGGTTAGCTAACCCCAACCCTAACCTCAGTCGCAGCGGTCCCTCTTGAGGTTAGGGTTAGGGCTAGCTAACCCTAACCCTAACCTCAAGAGGGGCCGCTGCGACTGAGGTTAGGGTTAGGGTTAGCTAACCCCAACCCTAACCTCAGTCGCAGCGGCCCCTCTTGAGGTTAGGGTTAGGGTTAGCTAACCCTAACCCTTTCCTTTTTTGATAAGGTATATGGCCCTGGATATGTCCCAGACCACAGGGTTGGTTCGTCCTTGTTGGGACATCACAAATGGCAGAATGTTGGAGATAACACCTCGTACAGTAGGAGAGGCACTGGCCTGTTCCTAGACTAAGAGATGTGAACACAGAGAGACACTAAAATACACCAACATTCTACATTCCTCCCTCTTGATCATATTAAACATAGTTTAAAGATCACCATTTAAAATGAGAATTCAGTGTATCTACTGGTAAACAATTAACAATTATATCAATCAACAAAATGAAGCATAAAAGGCAAAAGCAAACATAAAAAAGTATACTCATCATCCACATGTAAACCAGGTGTAGGCTGATTAAAAAATAAAAAACTCATTAGGTTACTCATGATTAAACCAAAACAGATTTAAATTGTAAAATAAAGGAAATGGAGTGTCCAGACAGCGCCCTCTGCTGGGCAGTGAAGCTCCACCTTCCTCTGACAGCTCTCACTGTCCTCAGCAGTAAAGTGGTTCTGTTGGTCTGAACAACACTAAAGGGCCCAGAGGGAGGCTTAGCCTTAGAAACGGGGGGAAGTTTGGGGCCCCAGACCTTACGACGGGGGGGGGGCTCTCTAACACAGCTACCCTGAGGGGGGGCAACAAGATCCGGTGAAACACACAGGGAGATAACTTGATGACCACATAGAGCATGATAACAGAAAGGACCAATGGCAGTGCCATCTGGACTATCTGAGACAACATAGACCCACCCAGCCCGCTGAGCCATCCCACACATGTACATCAGTCTGTACCCCCCCTCCCATCCTGATCAGGCCAGAGCAGCTCCTCTACAACCCAGCAGAGCTCACCTGAGGCCTCTCTCTGCCCTCACACATGAGTCAAGGGCTTTGCCCAAAAATGGAACCCCCCCCTCTCCGATCATATCCCGACCTATAAGGCACACTAACCATCTCGTAGTTGGAGGCAAGAGAGTATACGCGCTCCAGTAGTGCGAGATAAAAATATAGCACATTCATTTGAATGATTTTAGCCTGTGCGTGCCCCTGCCCGCGATAAATCACAAGCTAAAATCATTCAAATTAATGTGCTATATTTTTATCTAGATTTTAACGGAAAGGACAAATGGCAGCGAGTTTTTGCAAAAATGGAAACTCTCACCATCACCCCCCCCCCCCTCTCACTTCCCCCTCCCCGAGACCCCCTCCAACACCCTTCGTGTGTGTGCGCGCACATGCGTGTTGAGAGAGAGAGACAGAGAGAGAGAGAGAGAGAGAGAGAGAGAGAGAGACAGAGAGAGAGAGAGACAGAGAGAGAGAGAGAGAGAGAGACAGAGAGAGAGAGACAGAGACAGAGACAGAGAGAGAGAGAGAGAGAGAGAGAGAGAGAGAGAGAGAGAGAGAGAGAGAGAGAGAGAGAGAGAGAGAGAGGGAGAGAGAGAGAGAGAGAGAGAGAGGGAGGGAGAGAGAGAGAGAGACACGGAGGCCCCGCCGACCCCAGAGGATCACCCCCGAGTGTGTGTGTGTGTGTGTGTGTGTGTGTGTGTGTGTGTGTGTGTGTGTGTGTGTGTGTGTGTGTGTGTGTGTGTGTGTGTGTGTGTGTGTCTACGACCGACACAGAGTCGCTGAGCCCTCCTCCCATACCCAGACCCCAGGGAGGAGGTCCTCCTGGTCGACGGAGGACCAGAAGGTGTGGAGGTGTGTCAGTGTGTCTGAGGACCCTCCTTCACCTGGGGACACTCTGTAGAAGGACAGAGAGCCAGCAGGCCGGTCCAGATACACTCCTACTCTGGTGGAGCCAGCGGGGGGGGGGGGGGAGCTCTGTCTCTCTACCGTTGTACCAGGCAGAGTAACGCTCATCATAACAATAAAGAACCCAGGACTTGTTGTTCCGTCCAAGCCAGCTGTCACCACCCTCTCCTCTCCTTGTGATTCCTCTATATGTCACTCCTATCCAAACCCGTCCTTCCCACTCTACCTCCCAGTAACAGCGGCCACTCAGAGCCTCTCTACCCAACACCTGCTCCCAGTAGTCAAATCTGTCTGGGTGATCCGGATACGACTGGTCCTCTTCAACCCGCGTCACCTTCCTGTTGTCCTCAGACAGAGAGAGGAGACTGTGGGCCGTGTTGGGGTCCAGTGTGAGGTCACAGGCATCTGAGGGAGAACCAGACATGATGAGCTGCTGAACCGCTCTTCATCCTCATCATCATAATCATCACTGGTACTGTTCTCCTGAACATGTGAGTGGGGGGGGGTCATGTGATGTTATAGTTAGACTATTGCTTCACCTCCTCCTCCCCCGGGGCTGCGACCCTCAGCACCCCCTCACCCCCCTCACCCCCCTCTCCTCCCCAACCGCCCCCTCAGCCGTGGGGGTGGGGTGGGGGTGGGGGGGGGTCATGTGATGTTGCAATTACACGTTGTTAGATTAAGTTTCATCATAGTCCGGGACGAGGACCCTCAACCCCCTCAGCCCCCTCCAGCACACCCCCCCCCACCATCAGCCCCCTCTCATCCCCCCCTAGCCCAGATGTTATCTTCATCATGATTCGTGGTGACATGTGAGGGGGGGGGGGGGGAGGGTCATGTGATGTTATTGTTACACTATTGCTTCAGACTCCGCCTTCACCGCACCTCAGCCCCCTCCCCCTCACCGCCCTCTCCCCCCCCCCCCCCCCCCCCCCCCCTCACTCCCCCCTCTCCCCCCCTCCCCCCCCTCCCCCAGATGTTAGCTTCATGATGATCATCATGATTATGTCTGATAATAATCACAGCTCTACTCACTATCCAATACATAATATATCAATGTAATACCTGCTGGGTTTTATACAAGCAGGTTTAATGTGATGGTCGACAGTATTAATATACGTAAGATACATGATGTCAGCCATCATCTTCCTTCCCAGTAGGGTGTGACCTCACTTCCTGCTGTGTGGGTGGACTTTCCATCTCAATAGTGAGTGTGTGATGTGATGAATCAAACACTTACACTTCTTTAGAGCTGGTTTCAGCCTCCACACTCCACCGTGCTCCACACTGGGGGGGAAACAAAGTGAGAGCAGCATGTTGAAACATTCACCTTCATCATCTGCCGTCTCATAACGTTCTGCACAACATGAGTGACAGCTGCCTTTTCAAACCACTTCATCTAGCAGAAGCATGAATCCTTGTAGGAGACTTTGTCCCTGAGTGGTAGGCTGTCCTCTCCATACCTGAGAGTGTCCAGTCTCCAGCGTGGATCCTCCAGTCCAGCAGAGAGCAGCGCAGCTCCAGAGTCTCCTGGGTGATTGTAGCTCAGGTCCAGCTCTCTCAGATGGGAGGGGTTGGAGCTCAGAGCTGAGGCCAGGGAAGCACAGCCTTCCTGTGTGACCAGGCAGCCAGACAAGCTACCCACACACACACACACACACACACACACACACACACACACACACACACACACACACACACACACACACACACACACACACACACACACACACACACAAACACACACACACACACACACACACACACACACACACACACGTGTAAAATCCTGTGTTTTTCCAGTCTGCCAACCAGTTTGTGAACGTCCTACTCCAAACACACTTGGCGTTTCCTTGGTGACGTAGAAAGTCCTTTTATGAAGCACTTCCTGGTCCAGTGAAGGGACACCGGAGGCGAGGTGTGTGTGGATGTGTGGAGCTCCTTCTGGCCAGCGGTTGAAGATGGCCAAGGGAAAGCTTCTCACACATAATACGTTAGGTTTTCTAAACCACTCCACATTTGGATTGGGACCATTTGCCACAGCGCCACCCGTGGAAGAAGGACTTACCGGAAACAAGCGGGTATTCAACGGCCACATAATATATCAGCATTGTAGCGCCCCAATCCCTAGTCTCTATTCCGCTGTGGTGCAAGGTCCACTCAACGACAGGACTTTTGGCTTCTTTATATTTCCATTGATTAAAATATCACCTTTACCTAGAACTCGGTTAGATTGTACTACCATCTATCAGGGGTGTCAAACGTAAGGCCCGCGGGCCGGATCAAGCCCGCGAACGGGTTTAATCCGGCCCGCGAGATGATTTTGTGAAGTACAGTTTTGTAAAAAAAAAAAAAAGAAAAAATTATAAAAAATATTATACTTTTTTTTATACAAATCCTTCCTAGCATTACATGGATTGCATTGACTGGCACTGATTCATTTGTTGTACATTGAACTACTGGACAATTGTGTGTAACTGGAAGTCGCTTTGGAATGTATCGTAAAATGATCTGCTATTTTTCAATGAAGGAAACTGCTGTTCTTAATGTGTCCACTAGAAGTCGCAATAGCAATTATTTTAAGCAAGCAAACTTTATACCGGGGCTGAGCAGGGAGCAAGTATAAACAGGTAGTGCAGCTAGCCCGGAGCTACCTTGTCGTTCTGCCTTATACTTTCAACATTATGCGTTTTGGCACTCTCATTGCCCCAAAATCTCTCTGTCAAAAAGACGAAAAGTGGACACAGAGTGCAGAGTTTTCCAAGAAAAATGGTCATCGTCCTTTTTATTCACGGAAGTGAATGGGAAACCTGTGTTTGGTGTGCTCACAGCATGTTTAATTTTACATAAATGCCAATATTTTTACCGGTCCGGCCCACTTGGGAATAGATTATCCTCCATGTGGCCCCTGAGCTAAAATTAGTTTGACACCCCTGATCTAGAAGATAACTTGGACCCTGCCTTGGATAAATCCGATAAGCTGTGGAAGATCCAGCGGTTCATGGACCTCCTCTTGCATCAGTTCCAGGCCCTCTATGAGGTCAATGGGTTTGTGAGCGTGGATGATCTCCATCTAGAATCTAGATGGAGATATCTGAAAATGCATATATGACAAATAATTTGAGCCTGACATTTATTTCCATCATTGTGTTTATTTGTATTATATTATTTATAGTATTTATATTTATTCATAATTGTATTACTATTTATTCATTATTCCATTGTTGTATTTATAACTAACTTTATTGTATTTATTCATTATCAACCATCATCAACATTAGTAATTGCTATAGCACCACTATCATTACTGGCCATTCCGTTTTCTAAGAGAAGAGAATGGAACTCGGAAGAGAGCACAAGAAAAGAAAACATAAATAATTACCTCCAGATCATGTCGAAACGGTCCCTTGACATTGCCCTGGGGACGTTTGTTTGGTAGAGCCACTTAGTTTGCCTCCAGTAATCGCGGCGTGCTGGTAGCTTTAAAATTCCAAAGCAAAGACACAGCCCGAGGAATGTTTTCATTTCTGTTTTCGAGACCGGGGTCCACTTTGAGGTCGTGGGGGTCTGAGCTCCTACCTGTTCCGCGTACCGATTCGTTTCGGTCAATAACGTGTCCCACAGCTGATCGGTAAAGATCCTGGAAAACACATTGAGTGGGCTAGCATCCAAGGGGATCGGTTGTTTCACCCCCGGTGTGCGAGAGAATGTCTTTGTTTTCTGAGGCTGGTAATTGCCGGTTCTCCAGTCCACCTGGAATCCCCGAAAGTCATCCTCCTCCTCTCCTTCGGTGTCCAAAAATTCCCACTTCTGTGCCCGATCCAGTGGATCAACCGGCACAAAATCATTCTCGTCCTCATTCTCATACTCAAATCCCTTGAATTCTATGTCAATATCACTGCCATCGCTATCAAAATCCTCCATGTTCATTGCTACTTCTCGGTCGCTAGCTAGACGCGTCGCTAAAAACAAAGATAGAATCACATGTATATCTGATTGATTGACGTGATTTTCAGCCAACCAAAGTGCATTTTGGTGGTCACCAGGGGCCGTATTCACAAAGGATTTTAGGGCTAAAAGTAGGTCCTAACTGGCGAATTTAGGAGTAACTCCTAAAAATAATGGGCGTGTCACTCTTAAATTTAGGACTCCTAACTTTTTTCACTAAGGGCAATTCATAGGCCTAAAAGTAGCACCTAAGTCTAGGAGAGCTTAAAAGTCCTCAAGAGGACTCCTAACTCAGTAAGACCTATTCACAAAGAATCGTAAATGCCTGCGAGACGAAATGTTAGGGTATTAAACTTGTTGTGGAGTTAATCGCAATGCAATAACATCCCCGACTAACAGGAATAATCAGATTAGTCCCGAAATAAAATGTTTGGCCACACTACGTTATTTAGCAACAGGGGAAATGCAACTTTGCAATGCCGACGATTTAAAAATATCGCAACCATCAGTCAGCCGTGCCATAAACTTTCCTTTGGACATTCAACAATTACACAGGATCAAAGCCAACTTCATGGCAATTGCAGGTATGCCCGGTGTGGTCGGTGCTATTGACGGGACGCACATAAAAATAATTGCGCCATCAAAAGACGAGGACGTGTTGGTCAATAGGAAGAAAGTGCATTCCATCAACACGCAGGTTGTTTTTGATGCAAATTTTAACATAGCCTACTGGATGTTGTTGCAAAGTGGCCTGGATCTTCAGCTACCCATGATTAGCGCATTTTAATGGAGAGCGGTCTGAGGCAGCTTTTTGAGATGTACCAGTTGGGTGTCACTTGCTGGGAGACAGTGATTATCCATGCTAGACGTGGCTCTAGACACCCTACCTCAATCCACAACCGGGAGCACAGTTAAAGTATAACATGTAAGTGATTACGCATATTACGCTTAGTCCTACGTGTAAAACACATCGTATTGGCTCTTTGACGCCTTTTATTTGTTGAATCCATATTTATTATTGTTTACTGATTTCTTCCATATATGCTAGAGCACACAAACATACACGAAATGTTGTGGAGAGAGGAATTGGGCAGATGAAACGTCGGTTCATGTCCTCCACGGCGAAATACGCCTCACCCCAGAGAGGGCAAGCACAGTCATTACTGTATGTGCCATTCTACACAACCTCTGCAAGCGGAGGAACATTCCACAGCCAGACGATGATGATGATGATGATGATGATGATGATGACGGCGATCAACATGACAATGAATTTGGCCGTGTGGAACCAAGTGGACTGGCATTTAGGGATCACTTTGAAAACACATTTTAGGTAAACACCTTGGCACAAATCAGTCAACACTTGTGTAGTTCATAACATTTATTTTCTTTTGAATTTTACGTATTTTTATTGTTTGCTTTCTCTCTCTCTTGAACGTGCAGGTTACAACGTCATTATCGTGGTCTGCACAAAATTGTCATCATGCGTGTATTCTGCTAACTGCACTATAACTACTTAATAGGAATTCATTTCTAGCCTAGGCTATTTCCTTGTTTTTCGGTGATTCAGTGGGCTCGTCTGAACGACCAATCACCGAACTGACTGCTTCTAAACTCGTGCGCGAGAATTGACGTAATCCATAGCAATGGCGCGTCACTCTTAGTTCACCCTTTGTGATTTATCCTTAGTAAGAGTAGGTCTCAGCGGCTTTGTGAATAACTTTTAAGAAAAAACTCCTACGTAAAATGTTTTAGCGCGAGTTAGGAGCACTCCTCCTAACTCGCGCTAAAACATTTTACGTAGGAGTAAGATAAAATGCTTTGTGAATACGGCCCCAGATCTTTACCAAAGCCTTAAGACCCACCTCATGTTTATTTTAACCAACCAGAGTGAGTTATTTGCTGCATTCGTCATGAAAACAATCGCCGGCAGAAGAGCTAATGTTGCGCTACGCAGCTCCCGGCAGGAGGGGCCATGTTGCGCGACGCAGCATCTGGCGCCAATGGGTTAAGACATTTGGAGTATCCCCACTTCTCCCAGAACCACTACACCACTGCTTACAGCTGTTGAAATACAGCAGGACTTAACTATCAATTAACAAGCATTAATCCTTGGCTTTCCTTATTTATTAGTTCATAATGAATAGAGCTTTAATGAGTTTGTCTCTTCACTGGGTACACAATATAAAAATGTTATTCTGTATCCTATCCATATTTGTGAGTAAAGAATTAGCTATTTAAATAATGAGTACTGGATATAGTAAGCTTTAAAACACGTTTTGTTTGACAATTTCAAGTTTCAAATCATTCTTTCCAGAGACCCTCCAAAATGTTTCTTTTGAGGCTTTCAGGGGGTCTGAGGTGTCCAGCTAGGGGTAAGACCCTCCAAAGACCCCCTGTACTTCACCCCGCTCTAAACTATCAATGTCCCGTATACAGGGGACAGTGGGGGGGCAATAGTATTATATTTTGAGTTCATTTTATATTTCTAATTGAAAGGTTGCAGGCATATGGATTTATTAGAATATACACCTGAACAACAAGGTGTTACATCTCCAATGATACAAAGTCATGGATGTGGTCATCACTGGTACTGAGTTATAAGCTGGGTTTATAACTGTCCTCTGATGTGGAACTTGTGGTGTGGTGTAACTGTTTGAGTACCATTGAGTAAAACTGACCTGAGAGTTTCCAGTGTACAGTGTGGACTCCCCAGTCCAGCAGAGAGCAGCTTCACTCCTGAATCCTGCAGATCATTGGTACTCAGATCCAGCTCTCTCAGACTAGAGGAGTTGGAGCTGAGAACTGAGGCTAGAGCTTCACAGCATCTCTCTGACAGATGACAGCCATTAAGCCTGCATACAAACAATAAAGACAACATGTTAGGAACTGTGCTTATTTTTTTTATTTGAAATTTGTCATAAGACATGTTAGTTTAACTAAATGTCAATACAGTAGATCTTTAAATTATGACATACTTAGAGGTCAGATAACTTAAGATTTAAGATAATCTTAGAATCCGTTATTTAAATTTACTAAACAACTCTAAAGTGCACCGAACTAGTCACGTTTCCATCTAAAAGGTGAAGCGAATCTTTAGAATGTTTGCAAAAAAGAAATTTGAATTAGGTGCGTTTCCATCAAGTGGTTGGAGCGGAAAACTCCACACATTCCAGGACTTCTTGTGTCCTTTTGATAATATGCTCTCTCTTAGGTATATGGTGGAATTTAGTTGTTGTTTTCCATCTAAAAAAGTTGTAATGTTTTTTTCTTCGATCAGAGCAAGGAAAAATCGGTCCACACGTATCTATTATTCACGTTGGCCATCGGTTCCATGGAAGTATTTTAGGATACAGTGTACATATTGATCATTTGAAATTCCTCCCCGCCTTTATACCACAGATACTCTAGGGTCTGTAGCATATAACCACGTTTTCTGATTACAATTTAATGCATTTTTCACAATTTACCAGCTCTCCTTTTGAAGGCTTAATGGACACCCTGCAGCCAATCAGAATCGAGTATTCCCCCAGACCATGGTATAATTAAAGGATGTAGAAACGCTTATAAATAGATATTTACCCTCCAAGTTGATTTTGGCGGGGTTGCTATGCCCAGTCGTTATGCGGAAATCTGAAAGACGTTGTCAGTCCCGTGTCTTCAATGTACGCTCTGCACAGCTGTTTCGAAAAGTGTTTCCATCTCCCATTTTGCGCATTTACTCTCTTTCGCATGAGTCAAAAACCACCTCAAGGGAGCAGAAAACTTTTTTGCGAATTAAGAGGATTTTTATGCAAATTTTGGTGTTTCCATCACCGTTTACTGATTCGATACTTCAAAATTTGCATAAAAGCAGGGGGATGGAAACGCAGCTAGTGTCTGACTACATGGTTCTGAGTAGAATAGGAATCTAATAAAACATACATCTTAATACATCATTAACCAACTGAATCCAACGTATACCTTTTACTCTCATGGCAACACAAATAGAGTGAGATGGAGGTCTTGTGTTTTATAAGATGAGTGGTAATGGCGCTGCGATGCACGCAGACTGCCAAGGTTTAGTTCAGTGCTGAGTTAAAGCGCAGCTGTATTGCTGCGCCGGTGTGATCGCTCTATTAGGTAACAAAACCCACTTATGTTCCCATGAAGACACTCTGCTTTGAGCAGAAAACTAAAACACAGGTTTGTACTTTGTGTAAAGTTTCAATGGAATGTCACGGCAGCACTAACGCTATTCAAGAGCATGCGAAGAAATGCACTATTCTGGATGACCCAGAGAAGAAGATGAATCCTTATTGGAGTATATTATCCAATCAGCAGCTGGTTATTATTAGTAGGTATTTGATTGAGGAGGAGGAGTAGATGGTTGGTGAGGAAAGAGATGTCGAGGCGCTGGTGGTAAAAACAGAAAAAGACCCCTATTCAATCAAAACATTAACAACTTATTAAAGGTGAGTGAATCTGTTCACATAAATGGACACAGATGGATAGTACGTGACCAAGGACATTCTCACGTCTAATATAGGGCTGCGATCACATTAGTTAGTGTGCCACCAAATTAAAAAGTAATTGGCACAAGTAGAAAATGTGTCTTGAGCCCTGAGAGGACATATTCTATGTATTTATTTAGACTCGTTAACATTCTGGAGGTAAATCTGTTCAATGTCCTCTGATGTAGAACTTGTGGTGTAACTGTTTGAGATATTGACTAAAACTGACCTTAGAGTTTCCAGTGTACAGTGTGGACTCCCCAGTCCAGTAGAGAGCAGCTTCACTCCTGAATCCTGCAGATCATTGGTACTCAGGTCCAGCTCTCTCAGACTAGAGGAGTTCGAGCTGAGAACTGAGGCCAGAGCTTCACAGCATGTCTCTGACAGATGACAACCATTCAGCCTTCACAATGAACAAAAATGTTAGGAACTGTGATTAAAATGACCTACATCTTTTACGTTAAACTTAATGAAATACGTGGGCATCAACCAATAACGTTATAGCGGCCAATAACGTAATAACTGCCAGTAAGGTCATTGAAATGTAATAAAGCCAACAACGAAATAACTTGCCAACAATGTTCTAAAGTGGTTGAGCCAAAAACGTAATAACTTTTTGCAAATAATGTGATAACTTATTACGTTATTAGCTGCTTATATTAAAAAAATACTTCGAAAATGTAATAACTGAGCCAATAACATAATAAATGAGGCATCACTTTATTTTATTTTATATTTCTGGGGAGAATCTGTTACACTTAGCCTTATTATTGCCTCTTGCACCACATGTTTAAATATCTGACCTCACAGTGACCCTCCACCCTCCTACCCCCTCCATCCAGAGGATGCCTTAAAGGACCAAAGAGTGAATCTGGATTAATATGTAACCCTTAGGGTTCTGTTATAGTACTCCGTGTACCCAACTCCGTGACCACGCAGACGCTTCAACGGAGTCGTGAACTTTTTTGAAGTTCTACTATAGCGGAACCTTAGAGAACCTTACATATTAATCCAGATTCACTCTTTGCTCCTTTAAGGCATCCTGTGGAGGGGGGTATGAGGGTGGAGGGGTCACTGTAAGGTCAGATATTTAAACATGATACGAGATGAAAATACAGTTAAGTGTTACCTCATATATTACATTACTCGCTCAGTTATTACATTTTACAAGTTTTTTTTTTATTTCCAAGCCAATAACGTAATAACCAGCCAATAACGTAATAAGTTAGTACATTATTGGCAAGTTATCATGTTATTGGCTTTATTACATTTAAATTAATACGTTATTGGCAGTTATTAAGTTATTGGCCGTTATTACGTTATTGGTTGCTTCAACGTGTTAAAAAATTGAATAAGATACGTTTTATTAATTGAAATACATTTTTTAATGTTAATTTAATAATCTATGTAACTTTCACTTTTAACATAAAAAAAGTTATTGTCTTCATCTTTAATAGAAAAGTGAGTCAGTGGGTTTATTGTAATACATGTTATTAGTGAACCTACAGATATGTTTTGTTAGTTATAACTTATGTATTCTACTATCAGGTATATTGTGTTGTGTATTGTCATACATTATTATGAGTGAACCTACAGAGATCTTTTGGAGGCTTTGATCGCTGGCAGCAGCCTCAGAAGACCCTCCTCTGAAGCTGAGTATTCCTTCAGGTCAAACACTTCCAGCTCTTCTTCTGATGACAGTAAGATGAAGACCAGAGCTGCCCACTGAGCAGGAGAGAGAGTTTCTGTGGAGAGACTTCCTGATGTCAGGGACTGTTGGATCTTCTCCACTAGAGAACAGTCGTTCAGCTCATTCAGACAGTGGAACAGATTGATGCTTCTCTCTGGAGAGAGATTATCATCTAACTTCTTCTTGATGTAAGACACTGTTTTCTTGATGGTTTGTGAGCCCCTTCCTGTCTTTCCCAGCAGATCTTGTTTAATCGGAGCGATCAGTGATCTACTCCCTGTCAGTCCCAGCAGACCTCGTAGGAGAATCTGATTGGTCTCCAGAGAGAGGCCCAGGAGGAAGCGGAGGAACAAGTCCAAGTGTCCGTTCTCACTCTGTAAGGCTTTGTCCACAGCACTCTGGTAGAAGAGGAGGAATTTATCTTCGTCTGAGGTTGGCTGTTCTTCTGTGAGCAGATTGACCCCAGTGTTGATAAAGGACCAGAAGACGTAAAGGGCAGCCAGAAACTCCTGGATGCTCAGATGGACAAAGCAGAACACCTTGTCCTGGTACAGCCCACACTCCTCTTTAAATATCTGGGTGAACACTCCTGAGTACACTGAGGCTGCTCTGATATCGATGTCACACTCTGCCAGGTCTGCCTCGTAGAAGATCAGGTTGCCGTTCTCCAGCTGGTTAAAAGCCAGTTTTCCCAGAGAAACAATGATCTCCCTGCTCTCTAGACTCCAGTCTGGATCTGTTTCAGCCCTCCCATGGTACTTCCTGTCCCCCTGTATGGACTGAACCCTCAGGAAGTGGCTGTACATCTGAGTCACGGTCTTGGGCATCTCTTCTACTTTCTGGGATGTTTTGAAGAAGTCCTCCAGAACTGTAGAAGTGATCCAACAGAAGACTGGGATGTGACACATGATGTGGAGGCTTCGTGATTTCTTGACGTGGGAGATGATTGTGCTGGCCAGCGTCTCCTCTCTGAATCTCTTCCTGAAGTACACCTCTTTCTGTGGGTTAGTGAACCCTCTCACCTCTGTCACCATGTCAACACACTCAGCAGGGACCTGATTGGCTGCCGCAGGGCGTGTGGTTATCCAGATGCGAGCGGAGGGAAGCAGGTCGCCCCTGATGAGGTTTGTCAGCAGCACGTCCACCGAGGTGGACCTTGTGACATCAGTCCAGATCGGGTTTCTCTGGAAGTCCAGAGGAAGTCGACACTCATCCAGTCCATCCAAGATGAAGACAACTTGGAACCAGTCGTATCTGTAGATTCCTGCTTCTATGGTCTCATTAAAGAAGTGATGAAGAAGTTCCACCAAGCTAAACTCTTTCTCTTTCAGTAAATTCAGCTCTCTGAAAGTGAGGAGAAATGTGAAGTGTATGTCGTGATTGGCCTTGCCTTCAGCCCAGTCCAGAGTGAACTTGTGTGTTAAGACGGTTTTACCAATGCCGGCCACTCCCGTTGTCATTATTGTCCTGATTGGTTTATCTTGTCCATGAAAGGGTTTAAAGATGTCCTCACATCTGATTGTTGTTTCTTCCTTGACTGGTTTCCTGGAAGCTGTTTCAATCAGTCTGACCTCATGTTCCTTGTTGACCTCTCCACTGTCTCTCTCTGTGATGAAGATCTCTGTATAGAAGTCATTCAGACCTGTTGGCTGTCCTGCTTTAGCGATTCCCTCAAACACACACCTGAACTTCTTCATCAAACGAGACTTGATTTTATGTTGGCACTCGACAGCATTAAATCCTAAATGAGAAAACAACAGAGTACATAAGTTAGTGGATGGTGACATACAGGTCAATATTTCCTTATTATCAACTTAAATTATCAACTTCTTGATATTTAGTTTAAGGAATGCTCGTTACAGATTCAAAATGTTCAGGAATATTATTTACACAGGAGTGTGATTGGTCCAATGATAGGGATAATTATAGTGAATCAGTCTAAAGTGACTTGTTCTGCCGTTATGACAAAATAGTGTTGCATATATTCCACTGCGTTATTCTGCTGTTGATCTGCAGTATAATGTTTAACATTCTTTAACCTGATAGACCCCCAATAACCCTACATATCTGGATCATACCATTTAACTTGATACCCCCACAACAACCCTACATATCCGGATTAAACCATTTAACCTGACACCACCACAATAACCCTACATATCTGGACTAAACCATTAAACCTGATGCCCCACAATAACCCTTCATGTCTGGATCAAACCATTTCACCTGATGCCCCAACAACAACCCTACATATCTGGATCAAACCATTTAACCTGACATCACCACAATAACCGTACATACTGTATGTTGATCACACCATTTAACCCCCAAGAGGAAAGATATCTTCACATTGAAGTTAAAAGTCATTTAGTCTGAAGAGAACAAATAAGAGTCTCACACTGTTCCTTTAAATTTGAATTTCTCGTGTTGTTAGGGCCACTTTATTTATATTATTTTTTATTGAAAATTACCTCAGTCTGCTGGCCCTGTTTATGTTGGTTTGAGATGCCTCCTGAAGCTCAATATAGGTCATGGTTTCTCAACGGGGGCGGTGGGGGGCGTTCGCACAACCTAGGGGGGCGCTGGGAACGTGATTCCATTTTTGGGGGGCTTTTTTTTTTCTTTTCTTTTTTTTTTTTGGGTGAAAGAATAGACTACCTGAAATAAATCGCCTATTTTCATTTATTGGTTTCTAACCCCTCTACCGTCTCAGCTACTTTTTACTGTCTTTGCGCAATGGAACAGTGATAATACAGCGCGGTTCAGTCCTGCAGACGCCCGGACTCCCGTTACATCAGCTATCGTCATGATCTCTATAGTAACGCTGATAAACATAACCCAAGTTCGCGGGTTAACAGTTCAATAACCAACACAACACAATCAAACATGGCACATAGCAAGAAAAAAGTATCAAATTTTGTTTAATAGCCCGTTTTCCTCCTTCCTCTTGTTCAGTTCCAGCTGCTCGGAGCGTAGTCTCCACGAAAAGGCCGTTGCATTTCAAATACAAAATATATAGGCCTTATTAGGCCTCTGCGTGCGATCTGTTTTCGTGGAGTCCGCGGTGCCCGGCGGGAGTCGCGGTGCCCAAGGTCACAGTGCCCGGGCCGCAGGGTGCCGCGGCACGACGGGAGACGATGCGGCCGGGAGTCGCGGTCACGGTGAATGAATGTTCCATCTCTCTCTCTCTCTCTCTCTCTCTCTTTTTATTGGGGGGGGGGGCGCCAGAGGATCAGGGTAAGGTCAGGGGGGCGCTTGCTCAAAATAGGTTGAGAACCACTGATAAAGGTAGACAGGATTAGGGGGCCGCATTAGGGAAACACCAGCCACAGTCGGGAACGATATTGCTTTTTTACCACGAATACAAACACGAATAAGAATAGCCTAATCGAATTATATACAAAGATACACGCTTGAATATAACCTTTTCGTTTCCATTTACACTGAAACCTGCATACACCTTAGGATAATATATTTTTTGTTATAATTAGCAGGACAAGTGATCCTATTTTCGTTGTAATTAGATTTTGTTTGATTGAACTGGATCGTGTGTCTGAAATACCCCCTCGCCTGGGCTCGCACAGCTTCTTGAAAGAAGGTAGGACAAGCTGCCGAAACACCTGTCTCCAAAGTAAGAGTCTCTTCTGCCCTTCAAAATAATAGTCTCCTCTGTCTTCAAAGTAAGAGCCTCTTACCGCCCCCCAGTGTGTCGGCCAGTTCCTCCTGGTTCATCTCCAGCTCTGTTTGATGCTGCTGTACAGACTGAACACGGGTGACCTCTGACCTCTCCTGGTGTCTGAGGAGAACACACACACACACACACCCACACCCACACACACACACCCACACGCACACACACACACACACACACACACACTTTTATTTCCCCTGACTTGTTAACATCAGTATCAGTAGTCTAATAACAACCAACTTGTCTCTTTTATCGTCTGTTTGAAACCCCTACCTCTCCTCTCTGGAGGGCCGTCCATCTTTAAGCTGAGGAGGTATATCCATAGACCAGTCGCTCTTCATGGAGACACAGCTGGGTCCAGGGGAGTCTGCTCTCTCCTGCCTCCTTCTGAAAAACAATAATCAAAATATTCAATAATCTTTCTCCGTTTATTGAAATGTGTAGGAGATCGGAATGAAATGAAGACGGAGACTTGATTGCCGGTGAAAATACCACGAGAAGGATTTATTTCCCCAAACACAGAACCACGCACAGCCAGAGGTGCGTTCCTTAAGTCATGCGTCGCACCACCCAGGTGGGTCTCACACCCCCTTCCCTTAAAGGGGGCACGCACCATACAACATACACATAGTGAATTACGATACGCTACAGACGCCCCCCCAGAATACACTCTCCCGAACAGTCAAGGCCAACGGGAAGGAGCCCTGAGCACCCGCCCGAAACGACTCAGCGGAACCGGTGCGGGGGCCGAGGGGGCCACAGCAGGCAGTGCAGGAGTCATGAGGCGGGGTGGCTTGGAAACCGGAGGGCGACCCCGCCGCGGGGGCAGAGCCAACCCCACGGGCTGGTCCAGATCCAGGTGGGCCGGCTTGAAGCGATCGACCGAAATGTAGTCAGGCCCAATGTCTACTAGGAAGGCCTTGTCACCGGCCTCCAGGACGCGAAACGGACCGTCGTAGGGAGGTCGGAAAGGGCCCCGATGGGCATCATGGCGGATGAACACATACTCCGCCGTCCGCAGGCTGGGAGGCACACAAGCCTTCGGGAGGCCGTGCTGCGAGGTGGGCACCGGCGCGAAACCCCGAACCCTGTCCTGGAGCGAGGTCCGCTCCTGGGCCGCCGACCAGGGAGCTGTGGCGGTGGGGATGAAATCCCCAGGAACCCGTAGTGGCTGCCCATAAACCAGCTCGGCTGACGAAGCCCGCAGGTCCTCCTTAGGGGCAGTCCGGAGGCCCAACATGACCCAGGGGAGCCTATCGACCCAACCGTCATCCGTAAGGTTGGCCCGGAGTGCAGCTTTCAAGGAGCGATGAAACCGCTCAAACTAGATGGACAGGCTGAAAATGAAGTTATTAGCCGTTTTAACACCTGTCCTCCGTAATGTCGCGTGTAACAAACACTGGGAAAAATGTAGTTGATTTCTGTGTTTAACTGAGAATACAGGGAAGGGAAGGCCGGGACCCTATGATGTTCAGCTAACTGTTGTCAATCATAATTGTTGCGAGAGTAGCGTATGTGTGTGCGCGGGAATGGCAGTTTGTGTGTGTGAGTGGACGAGCGAGGAGAGCGAGCGGTAGCGTGTGTCAGTCTAGTGAAGTAATGAACGAGTCCGGTTGTGTCTGTGCAAACGTGTACTGTAAAGTTAGTGAAACTAAGAATAAAGTACCCAGACTGTCAAGAATCGGTGGCCGCTTCATTCCGACCATATTCCGACCTCTAAGCAGACCCACTGCCGGTCAAAGTGAAGGGTGTTCCCCCCGAGAGAACATCGGCCCTGGAGGGAACGTCTCCCCTGTGCTCCTCGACTACGGTCTGGGAGCCCACAGCAGGAAAGGTGGAACATAATAATAAAAAAAACATTTTCTATAAATGCGTGCAGCTGTGAACTCATGCATTGTAATTTATTGTATGATGTGTACATTAGGGGGATCTACAAGACCTATCAATTAGCGTTCACCACAAATGACTCCGAAAAGCAGTGCCAACATAAAAATACTTTAAACCATTCAGCGAAACAAAGGCAACAGGCTGATTATCGTTTAGGGTTCAACTCAACATGTAACAATTCCACTCGAATGGTGTGAAATGCCGACCTTCTACTGCTCATTCACATATAAGGTAATTAACATTTCCGTCGGCTAAAATCCAACCTCAGGGGTAGTCTCTTTTCAGGATGTCCAATGTCAGGATATGTCGTTTACATACACGGCCCGTCGGGAGAATAGCGGGCTAATAGCGGGCTGTACATCTATGAGTGAAAGCAGCTAGAATGGCATTTAAGCACTAACATGTTGACATAAAAACACACTTAGTACCCTTCATACTGTGAGTGTTGATTCACAATGCGTTTAGCTAACATAGAAAACTATTCAAATTCATACGATTCAAACAGCAGAATAAACGGCCTCAGCCATGAATCAATCCAGCACCAAGTGGTCCTGTGATCGGACGTTGTTATGTTCTGATTAATGATCGGCGGGCCGGATCAAGATGATCCACGTTTGACAGCCCTGATGTACTGGCTGAATCCTCACCTTTTCATAGAAGGTTGGTGATTTCCAACTTTAAAGTGCCAAGGTAGACCCATAGACCGGTCACTCTTCATGGAGAGACAGCTGGGTCCAGGGGAGTCTGCTCTCTGCTGCTGTGCTGGGCTTCAACACACACACAACACAACCACACACAACACAACACAACCACACACACACACACATACACATGCACATACATACACATACACATACACATACACATACACACACACACACACACACACACACACACACACACACACAGCTTTTAATCACACTGCAGTATTCACACTGACAAGATAATTCTTCTTCCAAGGCTGTTTTTAGGTGAGAGCATTTCACTTGTTTCCAGCTTTTAAGTCCTTAATTATCTTAATAAATTAAAATATATATATATACTTCCTTAAATATTAGTTAAATATTATAACTTCTTACTGATATGTTTTCACTCTGAATAACCTAATGCTTTGAACTAGAATCACAAAATTATAAATCTGTTTGATCAACACTTACGTACCAAACTTTGTCAATGTCATAGTCTAATTTAAGCATGTTATCTTTACCTTCTCTTAAGAACAGACAATGATAACGGAGGTCACTGTTTTATTGTCAATCTTGACCACAGACAGCAGTCATGCAGACCAAACACAGTAGAGAACAAAGACAGAACCCTGTTCATCTCAGGGGAGCCCTACTGCTCAGGTCAGATGTATTGCTCTTCCTGAGTTTCTGGTCTGTCTGTTCACGTTGTGTTTTAAACGTGGCCGATACGACGACTGTGGATCTAGAGTGACGTCAGAGTGACATTACGATACGACTGATCAACCTGAGGTCTGCTGCTGCTCTGGGCTTCAAGCCACACACAGCTGTTACTCAGACTAATGATGGAGTCATGATGCATCACTGCTGAGCTCTGAGATGGACAACAGTCACAGACAGAGAGATCCTCTTCTTACCTCTTAGCTTTGCTCCGGCGGCCATGTTCCCCAGACAGAGCGGTCTTAGAGGTAGGACCCCCCTCCTCTCTCTCCTCATCCATAGTAGACTGGGGAAAATAAATTCCGTCCCATACGCTAAAAAGTTATAAATGTAAGGGAAGAAACTGAGGTTAAAGTGTTTATAAAACAAGTTAATCAGGTGAAAGGTTTTCAAAGGGGAGCAAGAAAGGTGCGACAGACCGTTCAGAGGAGGAAGTAGCTGAGCTGAACCAGTAGTGTGTAGTGTACTAGTGTGAGAGAGATCTTGATCAATTGATCAGCGAGCTGTCTTCTCTTCTCTCGGACAGCGAGTTAACAGACACACAGTGCTACAGCGTGAACATAGCCCCGCCTCCTGTCACTCCCTCGCAGTGCGGTCTCTGGCAGTGATTCGGCACTAGTCTCAATGCTCTTTGTGACGGTGTTAGTTAAAGGTTAGCCAATACAGCTAGCATCTCAAGCAGGGGCGGATGGTGTATAGGGGCGATTTGGGCGACGCACTACCAACTGGGAGAACGAGGATCTTTTTTCTTACAAATTCTATCGCAGAAAAAGTAGTTTTCAGTGTTCTAGACATATTACCTGTCATTGTCCAATCAGAATTGTCAGAATCATGTCGCGTTTCAAATGGTCCCGCCTCTTTCTGGGCGAATTCATTTACGTGGAAAATCGCCCAAGCCTTCCCCGTTGAATCTTTTTTTTTTCGGAAAATTAGCCTTCAATGCATTTTCAATGGGGATTTGGGACTCGCCCCAACGTGCTTGCGTCATACGTTTTATTGTTTGTTTGTTTATTTGACAGGGACAGTGCATATTAATAGACATTTCTGTAAATATGCCAGATTTAGCCAGAAGGTTAGTTTCCATCTGCAGTCCTTGGCCAGATGTAACAATAGGCTCCCTAAAAAGCAAATAAGCAAAATAACAGAAAGATACGTAACTGAGCAAAGAGCGCGAAGGGATATCTTCGATCAAGTCACTTGCTAATTTCAACATGGCTGCGGATGTCTGCAATTCCGTTGCGTCTCTGAAAGTTTCTTTTAGTCGACGATCCAATTCAGATAAATTGGCATTAAAACCATCAGGACCTCCAAGACCAAAATTTAAAAAAAAGCGGTCGCACGTCGACATTCTGTACCAGAAGCTCCAAAAGAAGGACCTTGATGCAGCAGTCTTCATCAAAGGGGCCCTCGAGAGCTTCACAAGCAGTCTGCAGACCATTAGGTAAGATAACATTTATATTATTTGATCCTTCTCAAAGCTTTGTTATGAGAACATATGCATGAAAGGAGACTGTATTTGTGTTCTTTTTTATAATATATTGCCAGCGGTGTAATCTAGCTTGCTTTACTCTGTGCTGTACATCCTGGTTAGGCGAGGCACAATGGATAGCTTAAAAACAGTGTTTAACACTAACATTATGCATCCCTGCCCCTTTTAAGTGGGTATACTCAGCATGCCTTCAGTGTGTCTTCAACAAACACACATAAAGGTTTGCCCATATTATATTGATATTTGATCGTATTTGTCTAAATACATACTTGACTGTAGATAGATTTATGAGTGAAGTTACCAACACAATAGATAAAAAACAGTGTTTAACACTAACATTATGCATTCCTGCCCATTTTAAGTGGGTATGCTGACATCTTTTTACTTTTTACTCACATAGACTACAGTACTGTACACAGCCTAACAAACACATTATTGGTTTGTTTGCATTCAGAGACTCTGACCAGCTGCAAGAGGCATCAGGAACCGACAGACCAAGGATGGCTTTGACAGAAGAGGCGAAGCAGAGGCTGTCTGAAGAGGTCTGCGACACCGACACCATCCTGGCTCACACCAAAGCGAGGTTCTCTTTCACTGGCCACCTTGTGAGTGCTACCTTAGTACAAGGAATATGTTTGAAAGGTACTGCCATTCATTTCCTGCTGATGCTCTGAATGCCACTGTGAAGGCATATCCCACGCTGAACAAGGCAAAGCTTAAGACGGAACTGTCTCTGATCTATGAGAATCCTGAATCAAGTGTGCAGCTTCAGTGTGCATATTGTTTGTAGTTCTCTGCAAACCTATGGTGGCATCATGCCTTCAGTGTGCATATTGTATATAGTTCTCTGCAAACCTATGGTGGCATCATGCCTTCAGTGTGCATATTGTATATAGTTCTCTGCAAACCTATGGTGGCATCATGCCTTCAGTGTGCATATTGTATGTAGTTCTCTGCAAACCTATGGTGGCATCATGCCTTCAGTGTGTTTTGAACAACCACACAAAAAAGGTTGCACATATTATATTGATATTTTATCTATTTGTCTAAATGCATACTTGACTGTAGATAGATTTATGAGTGAAGTTACCAACACAATAGATTGGCCGTAACACACTCACCCCTTTTAGAATCACATTCTCACTCACTTTCACTCACATAGAGACAGAGAGAGAATGTCAACTGGGAATGTATAATTCCCAATTATTATTGATGTATTTGCACTTTTAATCTTGCTTAATTCGACAAGGCAAATAAATTAAGTTGAAACTTAGTTCCCCGGCTCCATTTGTCTTTGTAAGGAAAGGTTCTATTTTGTCTTAATTATTTTGTCGGAATGCACCAGAATGCTTCATTTGTATGGGGAAATCACAAAAAAATCTTCGGGGGAAGGATGCCCCCAGACCCCCCTACATGGGTTTGGTTTACAGACCAGCCGCCACTGATCTCAAGTGCAGCGCCGCCGCAACCGTTTTAGGTAGAGAAGGTAAACGGAGTAGTGATGGAGGAGGGCGGTTTGGAAGTAGGCTACTTTAGATTAAAGCAAATTACCAAGGAAAGTCAAACAAATCATTAATTTGCAAGAAGTCATATGCAAATGCAAGAACACGGTTTGGGGTTTCATAACTGTGCACATGCACAACAATAGCGATCTTTTTCACGAAATTGGACCTGCACAATCATATGAAAGCTGAGCCTTCACCAATTCCGACAATCTAAACCATATCAATCTGGGACTAAATCTCACAAATAACAACTGAAGAAGAAACTTCCCCTTTTCTTTTAAAAAACAAAAATGAAATTTTACCATTGTAATATGAGAAATTACTTAGAGAAGGTTTCTTAGGAAAAAGGTAAATTGCCTTCAATCAGAACACATGTTCTTCAGCGCAATCCAGTGGCCATAAGTGTATTTGCGAATGTTTGGCTTCGTGTCATTTGATTATATTTGCCCTGAACTTTAAATAGAGGTGAAAAGTGTCAAAATGGTAAGATATCTACCTGTTTGTGTCTCATAGTACGACAGTGATACCAACTGATAATGACCAACTGATAATTATTTCAGGTAGAAATGTAATCTTCCACTTATGCCGTAAAGTAGCATCAACATTGAATATTTCACTTGCACAATAATCTTTCTATTGGCACCAAGATGTAATATTATAGCCCTAGCAGTTTTGGAGATATACTCTATTTACTTTCGTTACGTTCTTTTCTGATATTTTTTTTTTCCCCTGGTATCGAAAATGGTATATATCACGTTTTTTCCTGGTATAGTATCGAAGTTAGAAAATCCAGTATCGTGACAACACTACTATAAACGCGATTGTGATTATTTAGTTAGACTTACAGGAAACCTGAAAGTTAAAAAATACATATCCTTGCTACTACCGTGGACATTTAGTTAATCACATTTGCATAAAATCCAGATGAAAGCATGCAGGTCTACATATAACTGGGCGATAGCTTTAATAGGTTGCAACGCTGGACTGAAATCACTTCATGGCACGACGTGACCATTTGGTAAATAAGTAAATAAAGAAGAAGTTTGTAATTTTTAAACACGTACTATGTGGAAGCTAACATTCAGCTTCAGTCTGAGCTAGGATGAGTTTTCTGAGTTCCCCAAAACCAGGCCGGGTGCCTGGCAAAAAGAGGCCCGTTCAGGATTCTGATTTTAATTTGGGCAAGTGAACATCACATTCGGGCAAGTCGAACATGACCTGTACTTGCCCGATGGGCAAGTGCTTTTGAAACCTTGGAAACCTTAACTATTACTGCTTTCCCCACACCCAGCCTCAGAATCCCCTTAAGTGTCTGCACCCACCAGGCGAGCCCAGGTTCGCCTTACTACAATAGGGTAACCCATGGAACAGCCGTTCAAAACCCCACTTGACTTTAACATACATATTGGAACAGAGAGGATCTCATTCGTTCCTATACGCCCCCCCCATTCCCCGTCAACCTATTAGACAGCGACCTGATGGGTTCCCTGCAGATAAATCTTGACTTTTAATGTTGATTGTCACTTATTTTTGTACTTTTCACTTTACATATGCAGAGAATGTATAACTCTATGTCACCTATTTCTGTACCTTTCACTTTATTGCGTGTTGAAAATCTATAATTTTATGTCACTTATTTTTGTACCTTTCATTTTAATGCGTGCTGAATGCCACATAACTTCATCACATAAACAGAACTATTAGTTTGGATTTCTATGAATGCATTTATCTATGTGCCTTTTTGACTATATGATTGTATGATAACCAGGTAATATGCTTATTGTTGTATTGTTGACAATGACCTGTATTTCCTATGAGACCCACCATGGTGAATGCCGTTTCAGAATTAGGGGGACGCGTTGTGGTTTTATCTCCCCTATGGAGTTTTTCCACCTCGGTCGGTGCTGCTGATGATTTTTTCCTACTTTGACTATGTTTTGGGTGTGGTAAATGGTGCTTATGGCTTAATATCTTATAGAATGGTCCTCTGAGATGACCAAGGAAGGATTGTTACGTATTTTGAGCACATAAGCTACCCACACATAGCCACAAGGAAGCAGGATCGAACACATAAGCTGCAATTACTATACATAGCCATAAAGGGAGCAGGACCAACATACAAGCTATAATAACTACTCCAGCCCCAGATGGCAGCACCTTTAGACAGGTGAGGCAGCCGGAGCCAATACGTCACATAGGCCACGCCTACTTGATACAACCGCGGAGTGAGATCAGGTCAGAAACCCATGGCGGCCCCGTTCGTAGCCCCGTGGCTAGAAGACAGGTCAGCCTTGAGTCGCTCCATGCTCCACTCCACTTTAAAATATCGCAAACGGTCTACTCTGCTGCAGTCTGTGATTCAATCAACTCCAGCTGTAGTAAAGTGGAACGTTTAGCTTCAAGAGTAAGTGAAACATTTAAACGTCTTTACAGTAGTAAACCAAATGATTTGACACAAGCTCCATTTTGAAACACTCGAAAGGAGCACCGCAGCACCACCTGCTGGTGAGAGGATGTCAGTGGGATTGGCTGAACTGAAGAACACGGACCAGTCGTCACCAGTGACCTCTGTGTTGAGGCGGTGGCGGCAGTGTTAATTCACCTCGAGGTCATGTCCCTCTCCCACGAGTGATGCTCTCAGATATAGAGTAGGCCTACACTACAGCCGAATGATCTAGGCCCATCTAAACACCATGATCTAAACACCTTCACTAACCAAGATGGCCGTCTTCCTGTCTAAATATTGTAATCATAATAACGCTCTACAAATATAACAACTGTCCATTCTCTCCAAACTTCCTTTAAAGTCACCACAAGACACTTGTGATTAAGAACAAATCCTAAATCAGAGGAAACAGTCAGTATAAACCTCAACCTGAAGCTTGACTCTAGGCAGGAAGGTTCTCGGTTCGATCCGCAATGCCCACAGTCTAACAGGTAGCATTCTACAGAGCAGGAATCTTCAAAATGATTCAATATTAATTTTGACAAATAGCAATGCATCCATACATTGACTGACGTTTTTAACCATGTGGTTTTACAGGAAACTAACCATCACCCTATTGATGAGATTCAGATATATTTTTGATCTATCACGGATCAGAGAGGACTACAGTACCTTAGTCGTCTTCCTGCTGTGATGAAGTGAGCCACACCAAACCATCCGACTCATATCAAGGAAATGATGAACCAACCAGTTGGACCAGTTCATACTCCTCCCAGACTAACATGCTAAGGCGGCTGATCCAAGAATAATAGCTTCATTCAAATATGAACTTTGGACAGGGAGCTGTGATGCGTAGAAGCTCAGAGAAAAACCAAGAGACACTCGATGGTTTAACCAGCCTGTAGAGACACTCAGTCACTGAGTCAGCTGCTTCTCTACAGCAGAACCAACAGGAACATAGATACCATGTTATCAATAAAGAGACCGATAATGTCATGAATAGAAGCACATCAAGTAGACAAGGCCTCCTCTGCCCTGTTTCTGCTGAACTCCTCCATGTACAATCCTCCTCCATCCTTTAAAGACATTACCACCTTGTTTAACTGAACACTTGATTCGCCTCAGTATGAACTTATGAATCAGTAGAATGTAGCCTACACAATTGATGGATGATTTCTCTTTTCAGAAGAGCAGAGTACCGAGTAGAGTACAAGATTCTCAGAGTACAGAATAATCAGAGCACAGAGTACTCGGTCTGCAGAGTACTCAGAGTGAAGAGTACTCAGAGTACTCACAGTACAGAGTACTCAGTAAGGGTTAGCATGTTGTACTGGCTTGTGATTCTATAATAGCAGGGTGATTTATTTTCTTTATTCATTTCTCTTAAACGAGTCTTCAAGAAAATCTCGTTGGGTTGGATTCTTCTTGTGTTTGTTCCTTCCTCATGTTACACCCTTTGCTGGCATGTATTCAGATAAGGGCCAAGACACACACACACACACACACACACACACACACACACACACACACACACAATCACACAATCACACACACAGCAGCGGGGCTCCGAGGAGGAGGAGGAGGAGCAGGGGGAGGAGGAGGAGGGGGAGGAGGAGGAGCAGCAGCAGCAGGGGGAGGGGCTGAGCTGGCTGGTCCAGCCCAGGAGGGAGCTGTGCTTCGAGGGTCTCTGCGCCGCGTCGGCCGTCAGCATGGAGCTGGACGCCCCCAGGGGGGCGGAGCCCGAGGCCCCCGTCCAGGGGGGCGGAGCCCGAGGCCCCCGTCAAGAGGGGCGGAGCCCGAGGCCCCCGTCCAGGGGGGCGGAGCCCGAGGCCCCCATCCAGGGGGGCGGAGCCCGAGGCCCCCGTCCAGGGGCCCAGCGGCGGGGCTCCGGGAGGATTTAACAAATAAAGTACATTTTATTAAAACAACTGCACATGAAACCAGAGTAGTTAACATCATGTCATCTTTATTTTAAATAATGAATCACCCTTGTTCAAACCAAACGTATCGTGTGATCTTACATACGATCGTACATCGTAGTATCCATACTATATCCCTACAGACAATGGGACATTCTACATAATACTAAATCCACAATTTAACCTCAATGTACAACTAAAAGTGAAACACGGGGCCTTACCTTGCAACCGTTAATCAAACTAAATGTAGTTTCACAGACAGTATTAATACTACAGAAAGGGTTGTATCAAATTTGACGTAATACTAAAGCTGTTTTTGAATCAGCGCCCCTGCCCCTCAAAGGTCTCTGCACGGCCCTGTTGTCATATTGTAATACAATACTGGGAACATAGAATATAAATATTGCATTGACACAATCGTAGCAGAATAGGAAACAATGCATATTTGTCGATCCAATGAGCTCCAATGGGCTAAACTCACAATCTCCCAGAGTCGTACTGTACACCTATAGTTGATACTGCAACATTGTTGGAGTTCTGAAAATAATCCAATGTTACCTATTTTGGCAAAACTCCTAGTACAGTAATTGCACTGATAACATTTACATTTACATTTAGGGCATTTAGCAGACGCTTTTATCCAAAGCGACTTACATCGGTTAATACACACATTGACACACCGACCCCGTCATTAAGTAAAATGAAAAACACTACGGTAAGAAAATGTTTGGACTGTCTTTCGGGGGTGCAATGATGAAATCAGTGCAGAAGTACAAAAAGGTAACAAAGCAAATATTTATTTGTTACTGTGTGAAAATGAGCCTCATCATCAGCTCCTAATCAGCTTCACAATCCCAAACTTTTCAGAGTTGTGTGCATAGTTCCATCTTTTGTGTGTTCACAATCGAGGAAAACTGTAAGACCTGGGACAACCGGGAAGCAGTGATTACCCCCCCCCCCCTCACCCTCACCCCCCCTCCCCCGCCCTCAGTCCCCCACCAAACCTCACCCCCCCTCCCCCTTATCCCCCCACCCCCCCGTCAACCTCCGACCCAGAGGTCCTAGGGGTCAAAGGTCACTCCCTGAGGAATCTTGACCCACAGGTCCTAGGGATCAAAGGTCACTCCCTGATGACTCTAGATCAAGAGGTCAAACGCTATTCCCAGACGAATCTAGGCCCAGAGGTGAAAGGTCAATCCCTGTTGAATCTAGGCACACTATTTCAAGGTTCAGCATCAATTGAAATCTCTCCACAGATTTAATAGGTAACGCTGGATTGGACAGATTGGACCTCTAGATGGCGACACAACACCACAAACCTAGCCTGGTATGTACCCTTTAAAAATGCAACGAGACATTTCTGCTGCTCTTCATTTTGCTTTCAACTGGTTTGGATTGAGTCTCACGGCTCTCACCCGTCCGTTTGATCACGTGACGTACAATCAAAACAATTTGAATACTTATTTTGCGGTTCAAACCGTTAGAATAGGGCCCTAGGAGTCTATCAGTGGTTATCTGAACAAGCAGGAAGCTTTCCTTACAGTTTTTTATCAATTCTTTGAACACGTTTTCTGAAACTATAGCTACATTTCTCAAAACACTAAGGACAAATCTGAAAAGAGTTTACCATTTTGTCAAAACTCCACAAAATCTCTTTCGAAACGAAACACTGCACTCAAAACCATGTTCTCTCTTCTCAAAACAGTTTTACCACCAAAACGAGAAACACAACGATCATATGAATATCTCTTAGAGAGCATCAATTAAACACTTGTGTGATAAATGTCCACTTCCATCAAAATACTGTTTACCTATGTTTTGACTTTATGAGGCCATGTTACATATTCAAATGTATACAATTGTTTCGAATAAGCTTCCTTTTTTAAAGTTGCAATTAGGTGGTACATACTGTATAAATATTGTTGCCATATTTTAATACAATTCTGTGAATATATCACATAAATATTGCATTGACACAATTGTATCTCGATAGGATACAATGCATATTTGTCTATCCAATGAGCTCCAATGGGCTAAACTCACAATCCCACAGAGTCGTACTGTACACCTATAGTTGATACTGCAACATTGTTGGACTTCTGAAAATACACCAATGTTACCTATTTTGGCAAAACTCACAGTACAGTAATTGCACTGATAAAAAATGTAAAATGAAAAACACTACGGTAAGAAAATGTTCTTTCAGGGGATTTAATGATGAAAGCAGTGCACAAGTAAAAAAAGGTAACTTATTTGTTACTGTAATACAGTAAAATGTTCAGCTGAACTGACTGCAAAAAAAGCTTTTTGTAGGCTCTGCGTTGTGTATTTCTCCCTCGTAGTAGTAATTCTTGAAGTGGAAATCAAAGCAACTTGCCAGGTTCGATCAGAGGGTTAAATAGAAGGTTTATTGGAGGATGTAATACAGCACAGGTACAGACTTAGGTGGGATAGTCTCAGTGTAGGAGGTGAGGAGCAGTCTCCAGACGTGCTCCTTGGCTGTCCATCCCTCTTCTCACCGAACCAAAGGGTTGGGGCCAGTATTATAAGAAAGAAAGCATGAATAACAAAATAACAGTCTCCCTTGATAAGGTATATGGCCCTGGCTATGTCCCAGACGACAGGGTTGGTTCGTCCTTGTTGGGACATCACAAATGACAGAATGTTGGAAATAACACCTCGTACAGTAGGAGAGGCACTGGCCTGTTCCTAGACTGAGAGATGTGAACACAGAGAGACACTAAAGTACATCAACATTCTACATTCCACCCTCTTGATCATATTAAACGTAATTTAAAGATCACCCTTTAAATGAGAATTCAGTGCATCTACTGGTAAACAATTAACAATTATCTAAATCAACAAAATGAAGCATTAAAGGCAATAGCAAACATAAAAAAGTATACTCATCACCACAAGTAAACCAGGTGTAGGCTAATTAAAAAATAAAAAACTCATTAGGTAACTCATGATTAAACCAAAACAGATTTAAATTGTAAAATAAAGGAAATGGAGTGTCCAGACAGCGCCCTCTGCTGGGCAGTGGAGCTCCACCTTCCTCTGACAGCTCTCACTGTCCCCAGCAGTAAAGTGGTTCTGTTGGTCTGAACAACACTAAAGGGCCCAGAGGAAGGCTTAGCCGTAGAAACGGGGGGCAGTTTGGGGCCCCAGACCTTACGACGGGGGGGGGCTCTCTAACACAGCTACCCTGAGGGGGGGCAACAAGATCCGGTGAAACACACAGGGAGATAACTTGATGACCACATAGAGCATGATAACAGAAAGGACCAACGGCAGTGCCATCTGGACTATCTGAGACAACATAGACCCACCCAGCCCGCTGAGCCATCCCACACATGTACATCAGTCTGTACCCCCCCTCCCATCCTGATCAGGCCAGAGCAGCTCCCACACATGCGCGGGCGCATGTGTGTGTAACGTATGCACACCCTCACCCCCCTCCCTCACCCTCACCCCCCCACACCTTCCCCCCATCCGCCCCCTCATGTGTGTGTTTGCATGTGTGATGATGTGTCATTATAGTCCGGGAGCCGGACCCTCAGCCCCGTCACCCCCCCTCAGCCTGACACAGAGACTCCCCTCAGACTCGGGGGGGGAGAGGGAGGGAGGGAGGGAGGGGGGCGTGTGTGTGTGTGTGTGTGTGTGTGTGTGTGTGTGTGTGTGTTTGTGTGTGTGTGTGTTTACAGGCGTGCAGGCGCTGAGGGAGGAGGTCCTTTTGTTTTTCTACACCCGACACAGAGACACTGAGGACCCCCCCCCCCCCCACTAGGACCCCCCCCGGGGTCCGCCGCCACCCCCCCACCCCCGGGAGGAGGTCCTTTTGTTTTTCTACACCCGACACAGAGAGGCTGAACCCTCCCACCCCCACCCCCGGGAGGAGGTCCTCCTGTCCTCCTGGCCCCTCCCACCCCCCCCCTGTCCTCCTGGCCCCCCCCCACCCCCCCCCTGGGGTCCGCCGCCACCCCCCCACCCAGACTACCCTCACCGACACAGAGACGCTGACCCCCCCACTACCCAGAGCCCCGGGAGGAGGTCCTCCTGGGTGAAGGAGGAGCAGAAGGTGTGGAGGTGTGTCAGTGTGTCCCCACCTCCACCTGGGGACACTCTGTAGAAGGACAGAGAGCCAGCAGGCCGGTCCAGATACACTCCTACTCTGGTGGAGCCAGCGGGGCGGAGAGGGAGGACTGTCTTTATACCGTTGTACCGGGCAGAGTAACGGCCATAACGACAATCAAGACTCCAGGACTTGTTGTTCCCTCCAAGCCAGCTGTCACCACCCCCTCCCCTCCTTGTGATTCCTCTGTATGTCACTCCTATATCAACCACTCCTTCCCACTCTACCTCCCAGTAACAGCGGCCAGTCAGAGCCTCTCTACCCAACACCTGGTGATGGGAGTCAAATCTGTCTGGGTGATCCGGACACGACTGGTCCTCTCTAACCCACGTCACCTTCCTGTTGTCCTCAGACAGAGAGAGGTCTCTGTTGGCCGTGTTGGGGTCCAGTGTGAGGTCACAGGCATCTGAGGGAGAACCAGACATGATGAGCTGCTGAACCGCTCTTCATCATCATCATCATCACTGGTACTGTTCTGTGGGGGGGGGGGGGTCATGTGATGTTATAGTTACACTAATGTTACATTAAGTTTCATTATTTCATTATAGTCCGGGACCAGGACCCTCAGCACCCCCCCCTCCCCCTCAACGCCGTCGGGAGGGGGGGTCATGTGATGTTATAGTTACACTATTGTTACATTAAGTTGCATTATAGGAACCGGACCGGGAGCCTCAGCCCTGTCACCCCCCCGCCCCCTCCCCCTCCTCAGCACCCCCCCCCATCAGTCCACCATCTCACCCCCCCCCCTCCCCTGAGCCCAGATGTTAGCTTCATGATTCGTGATGGTGGACAGTATTAATATACGTAAGATACATGATGTCAGCCATCATCTTCATTCCCAGTAGGATCTGACCTCACTTCCTGCTGTGTGGACGGACTTTCCATCTCAATAGTGAGTGTGTGATGTGATGAATCAAACAGACACTTACATCTCTGTGGAACTGGTTTCAGCCTCCACACTCCACCGTGCTCCACACTGGGGGGGAAACAAAGTGAGAGCAGCATGTTGAAACATTCAACTTCATCATCTGCCGTCTCAAAACGTTCTACACTGCATGAGTTACAGCTGCCTCTTCAAACCACTTCATCAAGCAGCGGCATGAATCCTTATAGGTGACTTTGTCCCCGAGTGGTGAGCTGTCCTCTCCATACCTGAGAGTGTCCAGTCTCCAGCGTGGATCCTCCAGTCCAGCAGAGAGCAGCGCAGCTCCAGAGTCTCCTGGGTGATTGTAGCTCAGGTCCAGCTCTCTCAGATGGGAGGGGTTGGAGCTCAGAGCTGAGGCCAGAGAAGCACAGCCTTCCTGTGTGACCAGGCAGCCAGACAAGCTACACACACACACACACACACACACACACACACACACACACACACGTAAAATCCTGTGTTTTTCCAGTCTGCCAACCAGTTTGGGAACGTCCTACTCCAAACACAAGTGGCGTTGACTTGGTGACGTAGAAGGTCCTTTTATGAAGCACTTCCTGGTCCAGTGAAGGGACACCGGAGGCGAGGTGTGTGTGGATGTGTGGAGCTCCTTCTGGCCAGCGGTTGAAGATGGCCAAGAGAAAGCTTCTCACACATAATACGTTAGGTTTTCTAAACCACTCCACATTTGGATTGGGACCATTTGCCACAGCGCCACCCGTGGAAGAAGGCCTTCCCAGAAACAAGCGGGTATTCAACGGCCACATAATACATCAGCATTGTAGCGCCCCAAGCCCTAGTCTCTATTCCGCTGTGGAGCGAGGTCCACTCAACCACAGGACTTTGACTTCTTTATATTTCACTTGATTAAAGTATCACCTTTACCTAGAACTGGGTTAGATTGTACTACCATCTAGATTATAGATCCATCAGGGAAACCACTAACATGATCAAAAGTATTATTATCAGGGGTGCAAACTGGTGATGGCCCAAAAAGGTGACGACATTTTAATGTCAGAAAACAAATGAAAGATCACAGGCCCAGGCCTTCCTGTGATTCATGCTCCGTTCTAACGGTTTAAGTGACTCATTAAAGCAGTCAGTGATGTTCAGACCTACTGTATGAAGCAGTGCTCACAACAACAACTTAATCTATTAGAATTTAAAATGTATTCATGTGAAACTTTAAATACATTTAAGATAAGTAACATACAATACCTTGCAGTAATACTTGCAAACCCCCTTTGACAAATAATGTTAATTTTCTAATGGCAGCACTCTGGCCATCATCATCTGTACAAGAGACAGTTTACTAAATAAACGACTGGCCGATAGACTACTTACACGGTGAGAGTAGTTGTCCTATTTCCATGTGTGGATGGACTCAGGAATCAGCAATAGTTCACTCAGAATGCATAATAATGTAGTGGGCTCACCCTATAGTCTGTGGGCCAGGACTGATGCAAAAAAAATCCTGGCCAAGCAGCAGAAGTTAAGTGACAATGTGCCAACATTACTGGCCCATTTATGGGTGCACTAAAGATGCAAGAGTAGTCTTAATGTTACTGTTTATAACACAGGGCGCTTTAAGACATTTAGAGTATCCCCACTTCTCCCAGAACCACTACACCACTGCTTACAGCTGTTGAAATACAGCTGGACTTAACTATCAATTAACAAGTATTAATCCTTGGCTTTCCTTATTTATTAGTTCATAATGAATAGAGCTTTAATGAGTTTGTCTCTTCACTTGGTACACAATATAAAAATGTTATTCTGTATCCTATTCATATTTGTGAGTAAAGAATTAGCTATTTAAATAATGAGTACAGGACATAGTAAGCTTTGAAACACGTTTTGTTTGACAATTTCAAGTTTCAAATCATTCTTTCCAGAGATCCTCCAAAATGTTTCTGTTGAGGCTTTCAGGGGGTCTGAGGTGTCCAGCTAGGGGTAAGACCCTCCAAAGACCCCCTGTACTTCACCCCGCTCTAAACTATCATTGTCTCCTATAGAGGGGACAGTGGGGGGGCAATAGCAGTGTTTCCCCCAGCACTGTGTTGTTAAGGCGGCCGCCTTATCAACAATAGGGCCCCGCCTTGACTACCAATGTATATAAAATAAAAAATAAAAATTATCAAAAAAAAAAAAAGATTTTTTTTTTTTTTTAATTTTTTTTTAATTATTATGCATTAACAAAGTAGAAAACTCTCGTAGGGAAAGAAAACATACTTCCATCAGGTGTAAAAATAAAGATCAATAATGCATCGGCGTTCACAACAATGGTCGTGACATCAAGCTTTTTGGTCAAGCTTTTTCTTGATGTCACAACAATGGTCGTGACATCAAGCCCCCCCCCCCCCCCCCCCCCCCCCCCCGCTCCTTGACCACCTTGACTAAGACATTTACTGGGGGAAACACTGAATAGTATTATATTTTGAGTTCATTTTATATATATAATTGAAAGGTTGCAAGCATATGGATGTATTAGAATATCCACCTTAGCAACAAGGTGTTAGATCTCCAATGATACAAAGTCATGGATGTGTCCATCACAGGTACTGAGTTATAAGGTGGGTTTATAACTGTCCTCTGATGTGGAACTTGTGGTGTAACTGTTTGACCATTGAGTAAAACTGACCTGAGAGTTTCCAGTGTACAGTGTGGACTCCCCAGTCCAGCAGAGAGCAGCTTCACTCCTGAATCCTGCAGATCATTGGTACTCAGATCCAGCTCTCTCAGACTAGAGGAGTTGGAGCTGAGAACTGAGGCCAGAGCTTCACAGCATCTCTCTGACAGATGACAGCCATTAAGCCTGCATACAAACAATAAAGACAACATGTTAGGAACTCTGCTTAATTTTTTTTATTAGAAATTTGTCATAAGACATGTTAGTTTAACTAAATGTCAATACAGTAGATCTTTAAATTATGACATACTTAGAGGTCAGATAACTTAAGATTTAAGATAATCTTTAGTTAAAAGAAGAATCAGTTATTTAAATTTACTACTCTAAAGTGCACCTAACTAGTCACGTTTCCATCTAAAAGGTGAAGCGAATCTTTAGAATGTTTGCAAAAAATAAATTTGAATTAGGTGCGTTTCCATCAAGTGGTTGGAGCGGAAAACTCCACACATTCCAGGACTTCTCGTATCCTTTTGATAACATGCTCTCTGTTAGGTATATGGTGGAATTTAGTTGTTGTTTTCGCATGAGTCAAAAACCACCTCAAGTGAGCAGAAAAACTTTTTTGCGAATTAAGAGGATTTTTATGCGAATTTTGGTGTTTCCATCACCGTTTACTGATTCGATCCTTCAAAATTTGCATAAAAGCAGGGGGATGGAAACGCAGCTAGTGCCTGACTACATGGTTCTGAGTAGAATAGGAATCTCATAAAAAATACACCTTATACCATCATTAACAAACTGAATCCAACGTACACCTTTTACTCTCATGGCAACACAAATAGAGTGAGATGGAGGTCTTGTGTTTGATAAGATGAGTGGTAATGGCGCTGCGATGCACACAGACTGCCAAGGTTTAGTTCGGTTCTGAGTTAAAGCGCAGCTGTATTACTGCGCCGGTGTGATCGCTCTGTTAGGAAACACGACCCACTTAAGTTCCCGTGGAGACACTCTGCTTTGATCAGAAAACTAAAACACTGGTTTGTACTTTGTGTAAAGTTTCAATGAAATGTCACAGCAGCACTAGCGCTATTCAAGAGCATGTGAAGAAATGAACTACTCTGGATGACCCAGAGAAGAAGATAAATCCTTATTGGAGTATATTATCCAATCAGCAGCTGGTTATTATTAGTAGGTATTTGATTGAGGAGGAGGAGGAGATGGTTGGTGAGGAAAAAGATGTCGAGGCGCTGGTGGTAAAAACAGAAAAAGACCCCCTATTCAATCAAAACATTAACAACTGATGAAAGGTGAGTGAATCTTTTCACATGAATGGACACAGATGGATAGTACGTGACCAAGGACATTCTCACGTCTAATATATGGCTGCGATCACATTAGTTAGTGTGCCACCAAATTAAAAAGTAATTGGCACAAGTAGAAAATGTGTCTTGAGCCCTGAGAGGACATATTCTACGTATTTATTTAGACTCGTTAACATTCTGGAGGTAAATCTGTTCAATGTCCTCTGATGTAGAACTTGTGGTGTAACTGTTTGAGATATTGACTAAAACTGACCTTAGAGTTTCCAGTGTACAGTGTGGACTCCCCAGTCCAGTAGAGAGCAGCTTCACTCCTGAATCCTGCAGATCATTGGTACTCAGGTCCAGCTCTCTCAGACTACAGGAGTTCGAGCTGAGAACTGAGGCCAGAGTTTCACAGCATGTCTCTGACAGATGACAACCATTCAGCCTTCACAATGAACAAAAATGTTAGGAACTGTGATTAAAATGACCTACATCTTTTACGTTAAACTTAATGAAATACGTGGGCATCAACCAATAACGTTATAGTGCCCAATAACGCAATAACTGCCAGTAAGGTCATTGAAATGTAATAAAGCCAACAACGAAATAACTTGCCAACAATGTTCTAAAGTGGTTGAGCCAAAAACGTAATAACTTTTTGCAAATAATGTGATAACTTATTACGTTATTAGCTGCTTATATTAAAAAAATACTTTGAAAATGTAATAACTGAGCCAATAACGTAATAAATGAAGCATCACTTTATTTCATTTTATATTTCTGGAGAGAAACTGTCACACTTAGCCTTATTATTGCATCTTGCACCACATGTTTAAATATCTGACCTTACAGTGACCCTCCACCCTCATACCCCCTCCATCCAGAGGATGCCTTAAAGGACCAAAGAGTGAATTTGGATTAATATGTAACCCTTAGGGTTCTGTTACCAACTCCGTGACCACGCAGACGCTTCAACGGGGTCGTGAGCTTTTTGAAGTTCTACTATAGCGGAGCCTTAGAGTTACATATTAATCCAGATTCACTCTTTGGTCCTTTAAGGCCTCCTGTGGAGGGGGTATGAGGGTGGAGGGGTCACTGTAAGGTCAGATATTTAAACATGATACGAGATGAAAATACAATAAAGTCCTACCTCATATATTACATCCTTGGCTCAGTCATTACATTTTCAGGTTTTTTTCATACAAGGCCAATAACGTAATAAGTTATTACATTGTTGGCAAAAAATTATTACATAATTGGCAAGTTATTACGTTATTGGTTTTATTACATTTAAATCACGTTATTGTCAGTTATTACGTTATTGGCCGTTATTACGTTATTGGTTGCTTCAACGTGTTAAAAGCTTGAATAAGATATGTTTTATTAATTAAACTACATTAGGTCCTTTAACGTTAATTCAATAATCCGTGTAACTTTAAACGTAATTAAGTTATTGTTTTTATCTTTATCATTAAAGTGGGTTAGGGGGTTTATTGTAATACATGTTATTAGTGAACCTACAGATATGTTTTTGTTTCTTATGACTGATATATTCTACTATCAGGTATATTGTGTTGTGTATTGTCATACATTATTATGAGTGAACCTACAGAGATCTTTTGGAGGCTTTTATCACTGGCAGCAGCCTCAGAAGACCCTCCTCTGAAGCTGAGTATTTCTTCAGGTCAAACACGTCCAACTCCTCTTCTGATGACAGTAAGATGAAGACCAGAGCTGACCACTGAGCAGGAGAGACGCGTGTTTTGAAGAGACTTCCTGATGTCAGGGACTGTTGGATCTCCTCCACTAGAGAACAGTCGTTCAGCTCATTCAGACAGTGGAACAGATTGATGCTTCTCTCTGGAGAGAGATTATGTCCTAACTTCTTCTTGATGTAAGACACTGCTTTCTTCTTGGTTTGTGAGCTACTTCTTGTCTTTCCCAGCAGACCTCTTAGGACAATCAGATTGGTCTCCAGAGAGAGGCCCAGGAGGAAGCGGAGGAACAAGTCCAGATGTCCGTTCTCGCTCTGTAAGGCCTTGTCCACAGCACTCGGGTAGAAAAGGAGGAGTTTATCTTCTTCGGAGGTTGGCTGTTCTTCTGAGAGCAGATTGACCCCAGTGTTGATAAAGGACCAGAAGACAAAAAGGGCAGCCAGAAACTCCTGGATGCTCAGATGGACAAAGCAGAACACCTTGTCCTGGTACAGCGTACACTCCTCTTTAAAGATCTGGGTGAACACTCCTGAGTACACTGAGGCTGCTCTGATATCGATGTCACACTCTGCCAGGTCTGCCTTGTAGAAGATCAGGTTGCCGTTCTCCAGCTGGTTAAAAGCCAGTTTTCCCAGAGAAAAAATGATCTCCCTGCTCTCTGAACTCCAGTTTGGATCTCTTTCAGCTCTCCCATGGTACTTCCTGTCCCCCTGTATCGACTGAACCCTCAGGAAGTGGCTGTACATCTGAGTCACAGTCTTAGGCATCTCTTCTCCTTTCTGGGATGTTTTGAAGCAGTCCTCCAGAACTGTAGCAGCGATCCAACAGAAGACTGGGATGTGACACATGATGTGGAGGCTTCGTGATTTCTTGAGGTGGGAGATGATGATTCTGGCCAGCGTCTCCTCTCTGAATTTCTTCCTGAAGTAGTCCTCCTTCTGTGGGTCGGTGAACCCTCTCACCTCTGTCACCTTGTCAACACACTCAGCAGGGATCTGGTTGGCTGCCGCAGGGCGTGTGGTTATCCAGATGAGAGCGGAGGGAAGCAGGACGCCCCTGATGAGGTTTGTCAGCAGCACGTCCACCAAGGTGGACTTTGTGACATCAGTCCATATCGGGTTGTTCTGGAAGTCCAGAGGAAGTCGACACTCATCCAGACCATCCAAGATAAAGACAACTTGGAACCGGTGGAATCTGTAGATTCCTGCTTCTTTGGTCTCAATAAAGAAGTGATGAAGCAGTTCCACCAAGCTAAACTCTTTCCCTTCCAGTAAATTCAGCTCTCTGAAAGTGAGGAGAAATGTGAAGTGTAATTCCTGGTTGGTTTTGCTTTCAGCCCAGCCCAGAGTGAACTTGTGTGTTAAGACGGTTTTACCAATGCCGGCCACTCCAGTTGTCATTATTGTCCTGATTGGTTGATCTTTTCCATCCAAGGGTTTAAAGATGTCCTCACATCTGATTGGTGTTTCCTCCTTGGCTGGTTTCCTGGAAGATGTTTCAATCCGTCTGACCTCATGTTCCTTGTTGACCTCTCCACTGCCTCTCTCTGTGATGAAGAGCTCTGTGTAGAAGTCATTCAGATTGGTTCGCTGTCCTGCTGTAGCGATTCCCTCAAACACACAACTGAACTTCTGCCTCAAATGAGACTTGATTTTTTGTTGGCAATCGACAGCATCAGATGCTAAAAAATAAAACGGAAGACATCAGTTGAACCAGGTCAAAATTTCCTATGAAATTATCAACTTTATGATATTTAGTGGCTTCATTACTTGTGGTCAGAGAAGCTGGTAGTGACAAGGACTGCATGTTACAGATTCAAATGTTCAGGACTATTTCTATATTTTCCCAGCAGCATGATTGGTCTAATGAAAGTAATAATGATAGTGAATCAGTGTCAAGTGACTTGTTATGCTGATATAACAAGATAGTGTTGCATCTCTTCAACCGAGTTATTCTGCTGTTGATCTGCAGTATAATGCTTAACATTCTTTAACCTGATACTAGGGCTGTGGGATATATCGAATATACTCGATATACCTCCAAAATAGCTGTGTGCGATACAAAAAAATATTATTTCGTAAGTATCGAGTTCTTTACGGTCATCTGGGTTTTTTCAAGCGGCAGCCGAGATTTGCTTGGTTTCGTGTTCAAAACATTCTCCGGTGGCGTTCTCCCTCTCCCTCACGCAGTAACGTGAGTGAGGGGTAAAAAAAACACTTGCGTCACACATTCACCAACCTATCCCACGCGACATCTAGGTAGGAAGGGAGGGAACTCATTTTCAAGTTTCTTACGGTTTGCAGCGCCGGACGGCTCAGTGTAGCACAGTGTAGCTCAGTGCTACACAGTGTAGCTCAGTGTAGCACAGTGTATCCTAACCAATTCAATCCACAATTGAAACAGGGAAGCAGACGAGCTGCTGGTTCCTAAAAGAACTACCGTAATTTTCGGACTATAAGCCGCGCTTTTTTTCCCATTTTGCGATTCTGCGGCTTATATAACGGTGCGGCTAATCTTTGAATTTTATATCTAACGGCCACTAGGGGGCCTCCTAAATCTATGGATTTTTAAGCGGCGGGCTCCAGTGCGGCTTATATATGTAAACAACATTCAATTTAGCTGCTGCGGCTTATACTCCGAAGCACCTTATAGTGCGGAAAATACGGTAATAAGGGATCAGTGATCTGGCAGTTTTTTGGATACGAGAAGAGGAAGTGGACAAAACACACCAATGCTTGTAACTTCTTGTCTGATCTGATGTCGTCATGGGTACCAGCTGCACGCTCCGCAACACAATCGGAATACAAGGTGCTCCCTCGCCTTATGCTACTTTTCTAGCTATAAGTTGGCCTCGGAAAACATCGTTGTTTTACCCTACTTCAAGCAACCATAAAGAGTTAACTGGGACGTGTCTGCGTGGTTTGTTGGGGAGAGGAGTTATCTATCTGTCGCCCCCGACAAGGCGCTGGGGGTACAGGGCAGCACACCTACAATTCCTAAATAAATTCAATGGGCTCAAAAATATTGAACACATTGTATCAAAATGAGTTTATAATATTTTAGTTGAATTCATTGCAATGGCCTACATTTTTTAGATGATTCAGTCACAGCAGGGGCCTCAGTCTCTCTCTCTCTCTCTCTCTCTCTCTCTCTCTCTCTCTCTCTCTCTCTCTCTCTCTCTCTCTCTCTCTCTCTCTCTCTCTCTCTCTCTCTCTCTCTCTCTCTCTCTCTCTCTCTCTCTCTCTCTCTCTCTCTCTCTCTCTCTCTCTCTCTCTCTCTCTCTCTCTCTCTCTCTCTCGTAATTTGGAAAATTGTTTTTGCAGTTTGTGCAAAAATTTGTTTTTCTTGCGATTTGTTTTTCTTATTTCAACTCAATTCTAATTAATCACTAACATGAAAATATAAAATGTTTTGATGGAAACCACCTGGGAAGTTAACCAAGAATGGTATATAGTCTGCAGGGATTGTAGTGAAAACATTAGGGGGTAAAAGTGCGTTTTCATTGGGTGCTTTATATCGAAATATCGAGATATATAATGTATATCGTGAAATGGAGAAAATGTATCGGGATATTAATATTTTACAATAAGCCCCACCTGATACCCCCAAGATAACCTTAGATGTCTGGATCAAACCTTTAAACCCGATACCCCCACAACAACCCTCCATATCTGGATCAAACCATTTAACCTGAAAGTCTATTTCTCTTTTTTCCGCATGAGCCTCCTCTATGTCAAAATAACAGCATATTCAGTTTCAAATAAAAGTTTCTTACTGCTCTGTTTTCAAGATAAGAGTCTCTTACCCCCCCACAGTGTGTCGGCCAGTTCCTCCTGGTTCATCTCCATCAGGCAGAGCTTTGTGATGTCCACCACTCCCTCTATGGCGCGCCTCCTCTGCTCCTCATTCTTACCATCCACCTCCTCCTCCTCCCTCTGACTCTCTGAGCATTGTGGGTAATCTGGTAAGAGAACCCTCCAGAGCTTCTTCAGCTCCTTGTCTAGGAAAGCGTGTGCGTTCTCCTCAGTCCTCTGGAAAATAACAACATCACGGAGAACTTTACTCTGAAATTACATCATAAGCATCTTTCCTGGATTCTTCATCCCGCTGGACAAGAGATGCTTTCTAATGATCATGGAGAGCTGAAGTCAAATGTCTTGGTGGACATTTACACACCTTGATCAGCTCTGTTTGATGCTGCTGTAGAGACTGAGCACTGGTCACCTTTGACCTCTCCTGGTGTCTGTGGGAAACACACACACACACACACACACACACACACACACACACACACACACACACACACACACACACACACACACACACACACACACACACACACACACACACACACACACACACACACACACACACAATATTTCCCCAGACTTGTAAACATCAATATCAGCAGACACTGATAACAACCACAGGGTTTACATCGTCTGTTTGAAACCCCTACCTCTCCTCTCTGGAGGGACATCCATCTTTAAACTCAGGAGGTTTATCCATAGACCAGTCACTCTTCATGGAGACACAGCTGGGTCCAGGGGAGTCTGCTCTCTGCTGCTGGACTCTTCTAGAAAAACAAGAAACAGGATTTAAAGACGTTTGATAGAAGCCGTATCTTTATGACCTCTGATAAATCCTCACCTATTCTCAATAGACAGATTTCCATCTTTAAACCCAACAGGATGATCCATAGAGTGGTCTCTCTTCATGGAGACACAGCTGGGTCCAGGGGAGTCTTCTCTCTGCTGCCTCCTTCTGAAAAACAAACACCATCTGGAAGTTAGGATTTGTCGATACTAGGGGTGTGACGATACACTCAGCTCACGAGACGAGACGAGACACGATATTCGGTTCACGAGATCGAGACGAGACGAGATTTTAAGAAAACTACAATGACAAAATATATGACTGGACCAACAGACTTTTATTTAACCGAGTTGCACATGCATTTTGAAATGTTTTATTATAACTCTTAACATTCATGAAATTGAAACTAAAACTAAAATTTATAAAAGTTGAAGTAAAATAAATTAAATTAAATAATTCTCTTTTTTTTCAAGTGCAAACAATATTATGTGCAAAACCAAATCAAAGTTCTACTCCATCAATACAGAGTGCAAATAGTGCAAACAGATTCTGACCAAGTATGTCACTGACAACTAGGTATTGTCCGTGTCTTATCAGTCACTCTACTGCCATTCATAATTTCCGCCGGGTACCCAAAATGCTGCCAAACAAATCATTTAAAAGTGAGGGGGGAATCTTCGACGGTAATACGGGTATTTTCCGTCGTCATTCTGGCTGCCTATGGCTGCTTCCCCTGCTTCCCCTCCTTCTCCTCCTCTTCTTCTTTTCCTTCTCCTACGTAAGGTTCTGGCAGGCTAGACTAATCTCGCGAGATCTCGTGGCACGAGATCTCGTCACACCCCTAGTGGATACCTTTTCGTTTTATCATTTATTGCAGGGCTACTCAACTACTTTCTCATGACTCTTCATTTCAATAATCTTTCTCAGGTTATTGAAATGGAAATACTTTGACAGGCTGAAAATGAAGTTAATAGCCTCTAAGCAGACCCACTGCCGGTCAAAGTGAAGGGTGTTCCCCCCGAGAGAACATCGGCCAGGAGGGAACGTCTCCCCTGTGCTCCTCGACTACGGTCTGGGAGCCCAGCAGCTCTCACAGCAGGAAAGGTGGAACATAATAATAAAAAAAACATTTTCTGCATACGCGTGCAGCTGTGAACTCATGTATTCTAATTTATTGTATGATGTGTACATTAGGGGGATCTATAAGACCTATCATTTAGCATTCACCACAAATGACTCTGAAAAGCAGTGCCAACATTAAAATATTTTAAACCCTTCTGCGAACAAAAGGCAACAGGCTGATTATCGTTCAGGGTGTGCACTCAACATGCAACACGCCCACTCAAATGGTGTGAAATGCCGACATTCTACTGCTCATTCACATATACGGTAATTAACATTTCCGCCGGCTAAAATACAACCTCAGGGGTAGTCTTTTTTCAGGATGTCCAACATCAGGATATGTCGTTTACATACACGGCCCGTCGGGAGAATAGCGGGCTAATAGCGGGCTGTACGTCTATGTGTGAAAGCAGCTAGAAGGGCATTTAAGCACTAACATGTTGACATAAAAACACACTTAGTACCCTTCATACTGTGAGTGTTGATTCACAATACGTTTAGCTAACATAGAAAACGATTCAAATTCATACGATTCAAACAGCAGACTAAACGGCCTCAGCCATGAATCAATCCAGCACCAAGTGGTCCTGTGATCGGACGTTGTTATGTTCTGATTAATGATCGGCGGGCCGGATCAAGATGATCCGCGGGCCGCCAGTTGAACAGCCCTGATGTACTGGCTGAATCCTCACCTTTCCTTAGAAGGTTGGTGATTTCCATCTTTAAACTGGCCAGGAGGTAGATCCATAGACCAGTCGCTCTTCATGGAGACACAGCTGGGTCCAGGGGAGTCTGCTCTCTGCTGCTGCTCTGGGCTTCAACACACACACACACACACACACACACACACACACACACACACACACACACACACACACACACACACACACACACACACACACACACACACACACACACACACACACACACACACACACACACACACACACTTTAATAACACTGCAGTTTTTACACTGACAAGATAATTCCTCTTACAAGGCAGTTTTAAGGTGAGAGCATTTCACTTGTTTTAAGCTTTCAAGTCCTTAATTATTTTAATTAGATATTATAACTTGTTACTGAGCTGTTATTACTGGCACTAAGTAACCTAATGCTTTGAACTAGAATCACAGAATTATAAATCTGTTTGATCAACTCTGACGTACCAAACTTTGTCAAAGTCATAGTCTAATTTAAGCATGTTATCTTTTCCTTCTCTTACATTAAGAACAGAAAATGACCAAATGGAGGTCACTGTTCTACTGTCAGTCTTGACCACAGACAGCCGTCCTGCAGACCAAACACAGTACAGAACAAAGACAGAACCCTGTTCATATCAGGAGAGCCTTACTGCTCAGGTCAGAAGTATTGCTCTTCCTGAGTTTCTGGTCTGTCTGTTCACGTTGTGTTTTAAACGTGGCCGATACGACGACTGTGGAGCTAGAGTGACGTCAGAGTGACATTACGATACGACTGATCAACCTGAGGTCGGCTGCTGCTCTGGGCTTCAACACACTCGCATTTCTATATACATGTGCAGTTTTTAACTCATGTATTGTAATTATTGTATGATGTGTACTTTTAGGGTTACTATAAGACCCATCATTTAGCGTTCACCACAAATGAGTCTGAAAAGCAGTGTCAACATTAAAGTACTTTAAACCATTCAGCGAACAAAAGGCAACAGGCTGCAGTGTTTCCCCTAGAATTTTTTTTAGGCCCGGTGGTAAGAGCTGATGGTGTGATTTGTTATACATTTTTCACGGGATGCTAGAGTATTTGTTGGTTATTTCCAAATAAAACACTTGCTTAGCCATCACAAGTTGGTTAAGTTATGGACATATAAAGAACGAGGCTAGTGTTTCGCGAGGGCGGTAAAAATGTCCATGGTAACGGCGGGCTGAACCAATCAGACGTCGCATTTACGCGATCGGTTCATGGTATAGTTCTTCTGCCGGAGAATAAACAGTGTTTTTCTAAAAACAAAGTTGATTTAATGTAAACTAATTTCATGTACAGGAGCATAAAGCACCAATACATATTGAGATAGCTGGTGGTGAGCTTGGATGGTTATGATATTATGGCTAATAATAATAATAAAAAAAAAATTAAAAAAAAATTCATTTTTTTTTTTTTCTCTTTTTCATTTCTTTTCATTTTTTTGGCCGGTTGTTGGCCTGGCGGGGGCGCTCGTTGGCCTGGCGGCCCGCCAGGCCTGAACAATGGTAGGGGAAACACTGGGCTGATTATCGTTTAGGGTTCAACTCAACATGAAACACGGCCACTCAAATGGTGTGAAATGCTGACATTCTACTGCTCATTCACATATAAGGTAATTAACATTTCCGCCAGGTAAAATACAACCTATGGGTGATCTTTTTTCAGGATGTCCAACGTCAGGATATGTCGTTTACATACACGGCCCGTCGGGAGAAAAGCGGGCTAATAGCGGGCTGTACGTCTATGAGTGAAAGCAGCTAGAAGGGCATTTAAGCACTAACATGTTGACATTAAAACACACTTAGTACCCTTCATACTGTGAGTGTTGATTCACAATACGTTTAACTAACATAGAAAACGATTCAAATTCATACGATTCAAACAGCAGACTAAACGGCCTCAGCCATGAATCAATCCAGCACCAAGTGGTCCTGTGATCGGACGTTGTTATGTTCTGATTAATGATCGGCGGGGCGGATCAAGATGATCCGCGGGCCGCCAGTTGAACAGCCCTGATGTATTGGCTGAATCCTCACCTTTCCCTAGATGGTTGGTGATTTCCATCTTTAAACTTAACAGGTACATCCATAGAGCGGTCACTCTTCATGGAGACACAGCTGGGTCCAGGGGAGTCTGCTCTCTCCCACTGGACTCTTCTAGAAAAACAAGAACCAGGATTTATGGACGTTTAATAGAAGCTGTATCTTTTTGATCTCTGATAAATCCTCACCTCTTCTCAATAGACTGATTTCCATCTTTAAACTTAACAGGTACATCCATAGACCGGTCACTCTTCATGGAGACACAGCTGGGTCCAGGGGATTCTGCTCTCTGCTGCTGTACTCTTCTAGAAAAACAAGAACCAGGATTTATGGACGGTTGATAGAATTAGTATCTTTATGATCTCTGATAAATCCTCACCTCTTCTCAATAGACTGATTTCCATCTTTAAACTAGCTGGGTCCAGGGGAGTCTGCTCTCTGCTGCCTCTTTCTGAAAAAGAAACATCATCTGGAAGTTAGGATTTGTGGATATCTTTTTCGTTTTATCATTTATTGCAGGGCTACTCAACTACTTTCTCATGACTTTCGATTTCAACAATCTTTCCCAGATTGTTGAAATGGAAATATGTCCATATTGTCCATGATTTTTTTTTAGTTAATATAATTTATGTTTGAAATTGTAAATAATTATACTGCGGACAGGCTGAAAATGAAGTTATTAGCCGTTTTCACACATGTCCTACGTCTTTTCTCCGCATTTGTACATCAGGAGGTTCGACCGTGAGGGTCATTCACACTTATTCACACTTGTTGCCCGATATGCTGACTTTTTTGTCGCTCAGACATCATTAGAATCTCCGGCTGTTTCAGGGGGGTGGGCTTGCAAGGGTTGGGATATGAAGTAGGGTCTAAATTATCCAGAGGCGGGATAAGGCCCGCTGTCACTCTCTCTGTTTTGGTTTGACCGCAGACAGCACGGAGGCAGATCGGGCAAAACTCATCTCAAATGTTGCTGCAGCGATGCATCATATATTCCGTTGCATCCACGACATCCGCATCGATCAATAAAAGATTGGAGCATGAGTTAGTGACAAATAGAAGAAACTACGAAGAAGAAAGGCGTCACGAATCACTGCGTTACAGGAGAAAGAAGGCGCATTTTTTTGCTTCATTTCACATGTAACAAACACTGGGACAAATGTAGTTGATTTCTGTGATTAACTGTTGATTTCTGTGATTTCCATCTTTAAAGTTCCATGGTAGATCCATAGACCGGTTACTCTTCATGGAGACACAGCTGGGTCCAGGGGAGTCTGCTCTCTGCTGCTGGACTCTTCTAGAAAAACAAGAACCAGGATTTATGGACGTTTGATAGAAGCTGTATCTTCATGATCTCTGATAAATCCTCACCTCTTCTCAATAGACTGATTTCCATCTTTAAACCGAACAGGATGATCCATAGAGTGGCCACTCTTCATGGAGACACAGCTGGGTCCAGGGGAGTCTGCTCTCTGCTGCCTCCTTCTGAAAAACAAACACCATCTGGAAGTTAGGATTTGTGGATACCTTTTCGTTTTATCATTTATTGCAGGGCTACTCAACTACTTTCTCATGACTTTCGATTTCAATAATCTTTCTCAGATTGTTGAAATGGAAATATATGGACAGGCTGAAAATGAAGTTATTAGCCGTTTTCACACATGTCCTACGTCTTTTCTCCGCATTTTTACATCAGGAGGTTCGACCGTGAGGGTCATTCACACTTGATGCTGATATGCGGACATCGTTGTCACACAGACATCAGTAGAATCTCCGGCTGGTTTAGGGGGTGGGCTTTAAAGGGTTGGGATATGAAGAAGGGACTATATTATCCAGAGGTGGGATAAGAAGGACCGCTGCTCTGGGCTTCAACACACACACACACACACACACACACACACACACACACACACACACACACACACACACACACACACACACACACACACACACACACACACACACACACACACACACACACACACACACAAGATCATTCTTCCTACAAGGCTGTTTTTAGGTGTGAGCATTTCACTTGTTTCCAGCTTTTAAATCCTTAATTATCATGATAAATAAAAAAAAAAGATATGTACTTCTTTAAATAATACTTAAATATTACATCTTGTTACTGATGTGTTTTTACTCTGGGTACCGTAATGCTTTGAACTAGAACGACAGAATTATAAATCTGTTTGATCAACTCTGACGTACCAAACTTTGTCAAAGTCTAATTTAAGCATGTTATCTTTTCCTTCTCTTATATTAAGAACAGACAATAACCAAATGGAGCTCACTGTTCTACTGTCAGTCTTGACTAAGGTGACCAGACGTCCCCGATTTCCGGGGACAGTCCCCGTTTTCGGTGATCTGTCCCCGGTCAAAGCTGTCCCCGGAAATGTCCCCGATTTTGACGGTGAATGGGGGAAAAATGCGCGCAGACTCAAACACCAGTTATTACGGTAGTAATTTAACGCAGCACCAGAGAAGACGTCGTATGACGTACAGACGTTATCAGGACGTACGACCAGACGCAGCAGCATCAACAACAACAATCTAGAGGCGGCAAAAAGGAAAAAGAGAAGATCAGCGGTCTCATAAATGGTATGTTGTGTATGAACTTATTTATTTTGTGTGAATTGGCAGTAGACTTGTGTGTGTGTGTGTGTGTGTGTGTGTGTGTGTGTGTGTGTGTGTGTGTGTGTGTGTGTGTGTGTGTGTGTGTGTGTGTGTGTGTGTGTGTGTGTGTGTGTGTGTGTGTGTGTGTGTGTGTGTGAGAAGTGGTAACGTTAAAATAAGTATGATTGTTTATCTGAACTGAAGACCTAACGTAACGTTATAAAAGTCAGTGAACGTTAAAATCATGACAATGTTTTCATATCGGTCATTAGTGAAGCTGTAATGTTAACGTTAGCATGAGATTACCAGGTGATGGCATTGTATGTGGCTCTGTTTTGGAAGAGGGGGAGGTGGAAGACTGCTTTGGTAGCATATGATTTTCCTGTAGGCATAGGGACCTGAGACTGTTAAAATAATAATAATGATGACATTATTTATTAATAATAAATTAATTAATAATCAGTCAATGGTTGATAGTTGTGTGTGTTAGGCTGCTGTTTTTTTTGTCGGGCTGTGTGGGTAACCAATGACTGTAGTAGTTATAAATGCAGACCATTTGATTAGCTGATGCCCTGAGTCACTGTTTTATGTCAATGTTTTTAGTAAAGGGATAATAAATAAATAAGTAATCAACAGAGTGAAGGAGAGAAGATGAAAAGAGCAGGAGAATAGTATGGAAAGACAGAAATATAGAAGTAAACAACAGAGGGAAGCTAAGGAGAGAAGAAAGAAGGGTGAAGAAAAGAAAAGCATTGAAGGAGAAGAGAACAGACGAGAGTATTACATCTTTTTATATGTTTTGACTTGGTAATTATTACTAATTACATCTTGATGATATTTACTAGCTACTGGTCTGGCAGCTGTCTTTGCACATGACACTTAACTTTGGAAGAGAGATTTTTTTCTCATGTATTATTCTATATTTGTGTTTTTGACACTGCTGTGCACTACTGATGCATGATATTTGTGGGTGCTGATATTTTGATTTATTAACCTTTTGCAGGGGCGCCACCAGGGATGTTGGGCCCCATTAAAAGATATCACACTGGGTCCCACCATCACACACACACAGGCAACGCCAACCATGTGCAGTTTCTGTAACCACACCTCTACCTGTGAAGGCTTCAATTATCTTATTGTCCGATACTAACTTTACAATATGACATTGAGTTGTGATAATATAACACTGTGAAGACATGAAGGAAACATTCTGCATACTGATAGTGTTTGTTTAATTATAAATTTGATTTTCCATTAAAATCCATTAATGATGTTTTTTTATTAACATAACTAATGTTCTAATATTTTTTCAGGGCCCCTGTCAGTCACTGGCCCACAGAATTTTCCTAACTTTTCGCCCACTAAGCTGGTTAAAATAAATGAAAAAGTTCTTGTCCCCATTTTTTATTTCATAATGATAATATGTAAGGATTTTTCACCGCCGCATTGAAAATGTCCCCGATTTTCAGTTCAGAAATCTGGTCACCTTAGTCTTGACCACAGACAGCAGTCATGCAGACCAAACACAGTAGAGAACAAAGACAGAACCCTGTTCATCTCAGGGGAGCCTTACTGCTCAGGTAAGATGTATTCCTGAGTTTCTGGTCTGTCTGTTCACGTTGTGTTTTAAACGTGGCCGATACGACAACTGTGGATCTAGAGTGACGTCAGAGTCACATTACGATACGACTGATCAACCTGAGGTCTGCTGCTGCTCTGGGCTTCAACACACACACGGCTTTTACTCAGACTAATGATGGAGTCATGATGTATCACTGCTGAGCTCTGAGATGGACAACATTCACAGACAGAGAGATCCTCTTCTTACCTCTTAGCTTTGCTCCGGCGGCCTAGTTCCCCAGACAGAGCGGTCTTAGAGGTAGAATTCCCCTCCACTCTCTCCTCATCCATAGTAGACTGGAGGAAATACGTTCCGTCCCATACGGCAAAAAGTTATGAAAGTACAAATATAAGGGAACAAACTGAGGTTAAAGTGTTCATAAAACAAGTTAATCAGGTGAAAGGTTTTCAAAGCGGAGAAAGAAAGGCTCCCCGCTGCGACGAAACATTCAGATGAGGAAGTAACTGAACGAGAGAGAGAACCGGAAAGGTGAGGAAGTAAATGAGCTGAACCGCCACTCTCAGCGCATGTCACGTGTTTTCTGGGAAACCAAATGTGTGTGTGTGTGTGTGTGTGTGTGTGTGTGTGTGTGTGTGTGTGTGTGTGTGTGTGTGTGTGTGTGTGTGTGTGTGTGTGTGTGTGTGTGTGTGTGTGTGTGTGTGTGTGCGTGCGTGCGTGCGTGCGTGCGTGTGTGTGTGCAGTGTGCGAATTAAGGGGGAGCAGGGGGAGCTATAGCTCCCCTAGTGGTGACATGAGCTCCCCTGGAAACATGGTTTGTGAAATTTTGGGGGAGCTCTAAAATATTTATATGATATCCAAATAAATGCTATTTTGGGCATGTCTTTCTAAAAGGTGTAAAATAAGTGAAATAAAATTATATTTTGAGTTTATGATTCATGAAAACAACGTAGCCTAATGCTCGTCATTATTGCCGCTCGAAGCGTGGGGGCGCTGTCTGCAGCCCCACTACCCAATCACACAAGCTTGTTTAGTTAACTTGCTTAAAAGACTGTCACCTGTGCGCCATTGTTGCTGACATGTCTAAAAAAAGAAAGCAACTCACCTTGGGCGATTTCTCCCAAACAAACTGAAAAAGAGGACCAGCCGTCTGTAGCTGGTGGTAGCACATCGGACGTTGGGACTACTACAAAGCCGAGAGAAGAGGCAGCTAACGTTAGTTCTAATATTAACTTGACCACTAACGTTAACGTTACTGTGGGGGCTAAAGAAACAGAACAAGACGAGCCAGGCATTGAGACGTTTGTGTGTTGTTTTATAGCTGTATTATTAATAATAATGGCATTATAATTGTTCATGGTTAGGCTGCCGCTATAGGCTGGCTGCTTGTGTGTTCTGCTCTGAGTTGATTTAATTAAACAGTCAAACGTTACTTTGGTGGTCCGTGGATTATTTAAGGTTGGTCTGAAGCACTCCTTTAACCTTGAGCAACTCTGCAACTTCCAAAAAAATATTTGATTTATTTTACAATTCAAAAAATGAACCAAACTTTCTTCAAAATTAAGGAAATGATACTGGGAAACGAATAAACCACTATAAGTAACGAATTAACTTAATAAGTGATCGAAATACTTTTATCAACCACCCCCCCCCCAGCTCCCCCGGAGACCGTGGTATAATTCGCACACTGTGTGTGTGTGTGTGTGTGTGTGTGTGTGTGTGTGTGTGTGTGTGTGTGTGTGTGTGTAGTGAACGTGTTTGAGAGAGATCTTGTAGATAAAAACAGAAACCTCAGGCAAAATGCAGGCCCGTACTGTCTACATAGTATTTGTCAACAAGGTACTTTTAAATAAACCATAGACCAAAGGAAGTATTTATTACAGTCTAGTTTCCCGTGTTTTCATGGTTCTAATAAACCAACCCCACTGTGTGACGATGCCTCACCGGATCCTGAACGGACATGTACGGACAACCAGAGGTCGTGTGATTAATACAACCTCACATGAAGCATATGATCCCTCACAGAAACAGGTTAAAAGCTGGAGCAACGTTGGGTTGAACCTGAATGCTTTCACACGCTCATCGTGACGAGTCGGGACATGAATCAGTTTGAACTGACTTATCTTCAACTTGATCAACCTCCGCAGTGGCCATGAGTCATTAGCACGTCGTCGCCATTTGTGTGTAAGGGAATGACATAATTAGACAGAGAGAGGAGGAAGAGGAAGAGGAGCAGGAGGAGGAGGAAGAGGAAGAGGAGGAGGAGGAAGAGGAGGAGGAGGATGGAGGAGGAGGAGGATGGAGGATGGAGGATGAGGAGGAAGAGGAGGAGGAGGAGGAGCAGGGGGAGGAGGAGGAGGAGGAGGAGGAGGAGGAGGAGGAGGAGGAGGAGGAGGGGGAGGGGCTGAGCTGGCTGGTCCAGCCCAGGAGGGAGCTGTGCTTCGAGGATCTCTGCGCCGCGTCGGCCGTCAGCATGGAGCTGGACGCCCCCAGGGGGGCGGAGCCCGAGGCCCCCATCCAGAGGGGCGGAGCCCGAGGCCCCCGTCCAGGGGGGCGGAGCCCGAGGCCCCCGTCCAGGGGGGCAGAGCCCGAGGCCCCCATCCAGGGGCCCAGCGGCGGGGCTCCGGGAGGATTTAACAAATAAAGTACATTTTATTAAAACAACTGCACATGAAACCAGAGTAGTTAACATCATGTCATCTTTATTTTAAATAATGGATTACCCTTGTTCAAACCAAATGTATCGTGTGATCTTACATACGATCGTACATCGTAGTATCCATACTATATCCCTACAGACAATGGGTCATTCTACATAATACTAAATCCACAGTTTAACCTAAATGTACAACTAAAAATGAAACACGGGGCCTTACCTTGCAACCGTTACTCAAACTAAATGTAGTTTTACAGACAGTATCAGTACTACAGAAAGGGTTGTATCAAAGTTGACGTAATACTAAAGCTGTTCTTGAATCAGCGCCCCTGCCCCTCAGAGGTCTCTGCACGGCCCTGTTGTCATATTGTAATACAATACTGGGAACATAGAATATAAATATTGCATTGACTCAATCGTAGCAGAATAGGAAACAATGCATATTGGTCTATCCAATGAGCTCCAATGGGCTAAACTCACAATCCCACAGAGTCGTACTGTACACCTATAGTTGATACTGCAACATTGTTGGAGTTCTGAAAATACACCAATGTTACCTATTTTGGCAAAACTCACAGGACAGTAATTGCACTGATAAATGAAAAACACTACAGAATTTTTTTTTTTATGAATAGAAGGTTTATTGGAGGATGTCATACAGCACAGGTACAGACTTAGGTGGGATAGTCTCAGTGTAGGAGGTGAGGAGCAGTCTCCAGACGTGCTCCTTGGCTGTCCATCCCTCTTCTCACCGAACCAAAGGGTTGGGGCCAGTATTATAGGAAAGAAAGCGTGAATAACAAAATAACAGTCTCCCTTGATAAGGTATATGGCCCTGGCTATGTCCCAGACGACAGGGTTGGTTCGTCCTTGTTGGGACATCACTGACAGAATGTTGGAAATAACAACTCGTACAGTAGGAGAGGCACTGGCCTGTTCCTAGACTAAGAGATGTGAACACAGAGAGACACTAAAATACACCAACATTCTACATTCCTCCCTCTTGATCATATTTAACGTAGTTTAAAGATCACCATTTAAATGAGAATTCAGTTCATCTGGACAGGCTGAAAATGAAGTTATTAGCCGTTTTTACACCTGTCCTCTGTCTTTTCTCCGCATTTGTACATCAGGAGGTTCGACCGTGAGGGTCATTCACACTTGTTCACACTTGATGCCCGATATGCGCTCATCTTTGTCGCTCAGATTAATAGAATCTCCGGCTGGTTTAGGGGGGTGGGCTTACAAGGGTTGGGATATGACGTAGGGACTATATTATCCAGAGGGAAAACAGAGACCCACCCAGCCCGCTGAGCCATCCCACACATGTACATCAGTCTGTAACCCCCCCTCCGATCCTGATCAGGCCAGAGCAGCTCCTCTACAACCCAGCAGAGCTCACCTGAGGCCTCTCTATGCCCTCACACATGAGGACACGAGAAAAAACAAGAGTGCAACGCACAACACCGTCCGTTTCAGTGTGTTTGGTGTACTGGTCGAGGACATTTAGTGGTGAAGTGGTGATACAGAATGAACAGAAAGCCAACTGCACACCTACACATAGTTTTGATAGGGCAATATTTAAAGCGTCTTAGAGTACCATATATTAAGCGCTATATCAATTTCATTTATTATTATTATTGTTTAACTGCTGCACCAGAACGTATGAATGGGATATGAAATCACTGCTCCATAAAAAAGATAAAGGAATGGTGAGGGCCGTGGTCCCTTTGAAAAGGTCAATAGGTCAGCTGAACATCCGGCAACACAACACGCTGTTAGACATGGACGACTCGGAGTCACATGCAGAGACATGAGAACCCGTCTTCATTCACCCTCTTTGCAGCTGATCTATCACTGATGAATCTCTGTTCGCTGGCTAACCGGGCGCCACTAATGTTTGCTATCAACAGTTCACCAATTCCTGCTCACCAAGGTTCAGTGACAGTCGCGTCCAGAAGTTTGTTGAAAGAGTTGGTCAACGGATTAGACGACTAGATAAACAGAATCATGGCTACCATGTGGGCGACCTACTTTTTTTATGTTTATCAATTTGGTTCTACTTTGTCACTAGGTGGTAGAGACCCAAAGAGAGAGAGAGAGAGAGAGAGAGAGAGAGAGAGAGAGAGAGAGAGAGAGAGAGAGAGAGAGAGAGATTTTATTGTGAGAGGGATATTACTCTGTGTGGAAATAACCTCCCTCCACACACTGATGAAGAGGTGACGGAGGCTCCACTGTTGTGTGTGTGTGTGTGTGTGTGTGTGTGTGTGTGTGTGTGTGTGTGTGTGTGTGTGTGTGTGTGTGTGTGTGTGTGTGTGTGTGTGTGTGTGTGTGTGTGTGTGTGTGTATGTGTATGTGTGGTAATATCCTCCCTGATGAAGAGGTGACGGAGACTCCTGGACCTTCCTCGCGGCCCGCCCGCCCGTCGGCTGCGGGCCGGTAGTTCTCCGGGGGTACCGCCACATCCCCCTTCTGACGCCAAGGTGGGGGCGGCGAGGGGGGGGCCAGACGAGAGCCGGGGGGTTGTTCGGTCACAACCCGCGGGCCCCCAGAGCGCCCTTTATCTAACACACACGCAGACACCGAAACACACACACGGCGTGACGCACAGCCGGACGGCCTCGAAGGGCCCTTTGTGCCCCCCCCCCCGAGGCTAAATGGGAGGGGCGGCGGCCCCCCGGAACACCACGACGCGGCCGGGACCGCCACAGTACCTCCAGAGGGGAGGGGTGTTCCTAAAGTCCCACTGATCCGTTCCCTACCCTTCCTCTTGTTCACGGTGCTCTCAGTGATCCACGGTACCTGAAGGAACATGTGGTCCTGGTGACTAACGTCATCGTCAGGACGTTCTGATAGGAGGGAACCTGACAGGTGACAGGCGTCCGTCAGTAAAGACGGCCCGCGGGCAGCAGCAGCATGATGGGGTCAGTGTGTTGTTGGAGGGGATCCGGTGCAAATGAATGAAATTAAATGAATGCCCTTGTTCATTTATACATGTTCAGATTCTAAATACTTTTACTGTCCACTTTGTGCTTGTAAAGGGCAGGAATATGTATTTGACATGTGCAGTAATCTGCTTTTGAAAAGGGAACATTAAATCACAGCCAGACAGGACACATTGAAATATATCTATATGAATATATATTTATTTATATTTTACTACTATAATAGGACACAGGCCTGCTATTGTATAATAGCAGGCCTGTTGCACCAGTTACTCAAGTTACTCAGGTGCGCATGTGCCAAGCAGCCTGCAGCTCACACACACGCACAGCATGGCAGACGCATACATACAGCACGCACATGCACACACCGCACACACACCTACATACGCACAAACGTACATGGAAACACACACACACACACACACACTTTGTTCTGTTTTGGGCATTTCCTACCAATGCAAATATGTTTAAATGAGTTACTGAAAGCAGTGTTCTGAAATGGAATCAATTAAACGTTTTTAAACCTATTGGAGAAGAAAATATTTAAAATATTGTTGCAAGTGGCCTGTATGCATGGCCTTCACATGCTTTTTGCATAGCTGTACATGTCTTTAGAGATATTGATGTGGATGTTTCCAACACTCTCATATGATGTGTTTCTTACATTGCTCACAGTGCAAATAAGTTTTTGAATGAGTTTCTGAAAGCAGTGTTTTAAGATGGGATATATGTAATGATTGGTAAGCCCATGTTGCAATATAACAAAAATGTTGACGCGTGATTGAGGACTGTATGGAAATAATACAATTCATCTTAATATTTAATATATTGTTTCTTATGGCTCACATTAACGAGAAAATGTCAAACTGGCGCTGCATGGTGGAAAGGTTGCCGACCCCTGGTTACTGTATTCCCTCTCCCTCTCCGTTAATGTGTGTTCGTTTATTTCAAGTAAACTTGTTTTTCTGTGTTATTACAACCTTGCACCACATTAATGCAGTTTGTTTATTCCTTAACACAGTTGTTTTCAGAAATCACATTTAAATGGGTATTAAAACCCGGCTGACTGTTGTTGCCATGGCTCCGCGCACAGACGCTGCGGCCCGGAGCTTTATATTGTTGAATGTGTGGTTCTGTGTGTGTGAAATAACACGTGTGAGTGGGTTAAGACTGGCGTACGCCTGTGCAGAGTTGATGAACATTGGATTTGCGCGTCAAATCGACATTACACCAGACTTTTTTGTCTATTTAGTATTTTGGTAGTCATGGCGATGGCGGAGCGCACGGACGCTGCAGCTCAGAGCACTCGACCCCAGGGTCTTACATCCACCAGTGCAGAGTTGATGCAGCCTCACAACATACCGCCAGACAGAGCCAGACCACCGTGCTCTGCCTGGACTGCTGTCGGGCCTGGGGGGCGACGCAGGCGGCGTAGGGAACGGAGGCAGAAGCGGGGATGCAGAGCGGGTCGACTAGTGAGGCTGAGGAAACAGCCCGTCAGACCGGATCCATGGTCAACACAACGGACGAATTGGAGTTATTGATGGAGGAGAATCGGCACTCTCGGGACTGTTGCGTGACGATCATCACGGAAACTTGGCTGCACTCGCTCGTTCCGGACGCAGCAGTACAGCAGACTAGCCGCACCATGCACAAACAGAGGCACAAACACGCGTTGTTTTTTTTAGTTTTTCATTTTCCGGATCCGTACGGAAACGTAATGAAATGAGTGGACAATGCTGTCTTGGTATCAGGCTAAAGCTCACTCCACCAATTAACAACGTCTAAATCGGTGCATCGACAGATTCTTGGTCATTTCAAATCGTTTCAGGGGCCCACGTATCGATGTGGTCGCATCTGCGTTAATCCAACCGGATACCGATTCGTATCGGTGAACACAGAGACACTGAGGAAGATGATCCTCATCCTCAGGGTCACACGCACACAGGGTGTGTGTGTGTGTGTGCAAGCTTGTGTTTATATGTGATTGCGTGTGTTAATATGTGTGTGTGTCGGTACATATGTTTATTTATACAGCATGTGTGTTTGCATGTGTGGGCACGTGTGTGTGGAATGTATGTTGATGTTAATATATGCGTGTGTGTATCCTCCGACTCGGGGGGGGGGAAGAGAGAGAGAGCTAGAGAGCTAGAGAGCGAGAGCGAGAGCGAGAGCGAGAGCGAGAGCGAGACCGATACAGAGACACTGAAGCTGAGGGGTCCCCCCATACCCAGAACCCAGGAAGGGGGTCCTCCTGGGTGAGCCGATTGTCCCCCCGCAGAAAACCTGCGCCGCTAAACTTGCGCCCTGAGAGGCGTGTCGGCGAAGAGCAGAGGCGTGTTCCGGCGCAAATGATCCATGGTGCTGTCTTACAGATCGCTAAAGCAGTTGCGCTACTGACCGACAAATACCGTGTCTAAGGGCACCAGTGGATAGCGCAGTTGGTGTTGCTATTTGGACGTACCACGGCAGGGCGAAACTGCAACATGTTTTCCATAGGGGCTGCATGAATGAACAGCAGTAGTAGGCTATAACATGCATGAAAATATTAATAACGATAAACTCGAGCAAAGCAGGTTATATCCCAACCTTCCAAAACATAATCTCGTAATAGGGTAAATGATAACGTTGGTTAAATTATTTGGGAAAGAACAGCTGATACAGCGGTGATAAGTTACGCAGAGTAAAGACTCTGCGTTGTGTATTTCTCCCTCGTAGTAGTAATTCTTGAATTGGAAATCAAAGCAACTTGCCAGGTTGGATCCGAGGGTTGAATAGAAGGTTTATTGGAGGATGTCATACAGCACAGGTACAGACTTAGGTGGGATAGTCTCAGTGTAGGAGGTGAGGAGCAGTCTCCAGACGTGCTCCTTGGCTGTCCATCCCTCATCACCAAACCAAAGGGTTGGGGCCAGTATTATAGGAAAGAAAGCGTGAATAACAAAATAACAGTCTCCCTTGATAAGGTATATGGCCCTGGCTATGTCCCAGACGACAGGGTTGGTTCGTCCTTGTTGGGACATCACAAATGGCAGAGTGTTGGAAATAACACCTCGTACAGTAGGAGAGGCACTGGCCTGTTCCTAGACTAAGAGATGTGAACACAGAGAGACACTAAAATACACCAACATTCTACAATCCTCCCTCTTGATCATATTAAACGTAGATAAAGATCATCTTTTAAAATGACAATTCAGTTTATCTACTGGTAAACAATTAACAATTACATGAATCAACAAAATGAAGCATAAAAGGCAATAGCAAACATGAAAAAAGTATACTCATCATCCACAAGTAAGCCAGGTGTAGGCTAATTAAAAAATAAAACACTCATTAGGTAACTCATGATTAAACCAAAACAGATTTAAATTGTAAAATAAAGGAAATGGAGTGTCCAGACAGCGCCCTCTGCTGGGCAGTGGAGCTCCACCTTCCTCTGACAGCTCTCACTGTCCCCAGCAGTAAAGTGGTTCTGTTGGTCTGAACAACACTAAAGGGCCCAGAGAAAGGCTTAGCCTTAGAAACGGGGGGAAGTTTGGGGCACCAGACCTTACGACGGGGGGGGGGCTCTCTAACACAGCTACCCTGAGGGGGGGCAACAAGATCGGGGCAGTCCCCGGGGGGGTCGGTTGGGGGGCGGTCATCCGGTGAAACACACAGGGAGATAACTTGATGACCACATAGAGTATGATAACAGAAAGGACCAATGGCAGTGCCATCTGGACTATCTGAGACAACATAGACCCACCCAGCCCGCTGAGCCATCCCACACATGTACATCAGTCTGTACCCCCCCTCCGATCCAGATCAGGCCAGAGCAGCTCCTCTACAACCCAGCAGAGCTCACCTGAGGCCTCTCTATGCCCTCACACATGATTCAAGGGCTTTGCCCGTTGAGTCTGAACAGGAGAGCAGTGAGGGAGACCAACTGGTAATTGGGCGTGGCGTTCTGAAGGCCAGTGGTCTCCAGGTGAACCAAGTGGGCTCAATGAGGAGATGATGTGTGTGTGCATGTGTGTGTAACGTATGCGCACCCTCACCCCCCCCACCCCCTCATGTGTGTGTGCGCGTGTGTGTGTGTTTGCATGTGTGATAATGTGTCATAATAATGACACATAATAATAATAATGTGTCATTATGGTGACGGGGCTGAGGGTCCGTCACCCCCCCTCCCCCTCAGAATCGGAGAGGGAGAGGGAGAGGGAGAGGGAGAGGGAGAGACGGGGGAGAGAGAGAGGGAGAGGGAGGGAGAGACTATAACTTAGACAGAGACACTGAGGCCCTGCCGACCCCGAGGACCGAGTGTGTGTGTGTGTGTGTGTATGTGTATGTGTATGTGTGTGTGTGTGTGTGTGTGTGTGTGTGTGTGTGTGTGTGTGTGTGTGTGTGTGTGTGTGTGTCGCGGAGAGGCAGCTTTTTTTTTCTACAACCGACACAAAGATGCTGAGGCATCACGCCACTCCACTCCCACCCCCCCCACTACCCTCACCCCCACCCCCGGGAGGAGGTCCTCCTGGGTGAAGGAGGACCAGAAGGTGTGGAGGTGTGTCAGTGTGTCTGAGGACCCTCCTCCACCTGGGGACACTCTGTAGAAGGACAGAGAGCCAGCAGGCCGGTCCAGATACACTCCTACTCTGGTGGAGCCAGCGGGGCGGAGAGGGAGGGCTGTCTCTCTACCGTTGTACCAGACAGAGTAACCATCATCAGAACAATAAAGAGTCCAGGACTTGTTGTTCATTCCAAGCTCGCTGTCACCACCCCCTCCTCTCCTTGTGATTCCTCTGTATGTCACTCCTATCTCAACCCATCCGTCCCTCTCTACCTCCCAGTAACAGCGGCCAGTCAGAGCCTCTTTACCCAACACCTGGTGATGGGAGTTAAATCTGTCTGGGTGATCCGGATACGACTGGTCCTTTCTAACCCACGTCACCTTCCTGTTGTCCTCAGACAGAGAGAGTCGTCTGTAGGCCGTGTTGGAGTCCAGTGTGAGGTCACAGGCATCTGAGGGAGAACCAGACATGATGAGCTGCTGAACCGCTCTTCATCATCTTCATCATCATCACTGGTACTGTTCTGTGGGGGGGGGGGGGGGGGGGGGGGGGGGGGTCATGTGATGTTATAGTTCCACTATTGTTACATAGTAGTAACAATAGTGGACCCGGACCGTCACCCCCCCGCCCCCCCCTCCCCCTCCTCAGCACCACCTCCTCCCCTCCGACTCAACGCCCCCCTCAGCCCCCTCCCGCACACCCCCCCCACCAACAGCCCCCCCTCAGCCCCCGCCCCCCATCAGGCCCCCCTCTCAGTCCCCCCTCTCACCCCTCCCCCTCCCCCAGATGTCTCCCACTTCCCCAACCCCAACCTCAGGGAGGAGGTCCCCCCCCCCCCCTCAGCCATGTGAGGAGGGGGGGGGGGGGTGATGTTATAGTTACACTAATGTTACATTAAGTTTCATTATTTCATTATAGTCCGGGACCAGGACCCTCAGCACCCCCCCCCCCCCCCCCCCCTCAACGCCGTCGGGAGGGGGGGGTCATGTGATGTTATAGTTACACTATTGTTACATTAAGTTGCATTATAGGAACCGGACCGGGACCCTCAGCCCTGTCACCCCCCCGCCCCCTCCCCCTCCTCAGCACCCCCCCTCCCCTCCCACTCGACACCCCCCTCCCCCCATCAGGCCCCCCTCTCACCCCCCCCCCCCCCCCATCAGACCCCCCTCTCACCCCCCCCCCCATCAGGCACCCCTCTCACCCCTCCCCCCATCAGTCCCCCCTCTCACCCCCCCCCCCCATCAGGCCCCCCTCTCACCCCCCCCCCCCCCATCAGGCCCCCCTCTCACCCCCCCCCCCCCCATCAGGCCCCCCTCTCACCCCCCCGCCCCCCCCTCCCCCTCCTCAGCACCACCTCCTCCCCTCCGACTCAACGCCCCCCTCAGCCCCCTCCCGCACACCCCCCCCACCAACAGCCCCCCCTCAGCCCCCTCCCCCCATCAGGCCCCCCTCTCAGTCCCCCCTCTCACCCCTCCCCCTCCCCCAGATGTCTCCCACTTCCCCAACCCCAACCTCAGCCATGTGAGGAGGGGGGGGGGGGGTGATGTTATAGTTACACTAATGTTACATTAAGTTTCATTATTTCATTATAGTCCGGGACCAGGACCCTCAGCACCCCCCCACCCCTCCCCCTCAACGCCGTCGGGAGGGGGGGGTCATGTGATGTTATAGTTACACTATTGTTACATTAAGTTGCATTATAGGAACCGGACCGGGACCCTCAGCCCTGTCACCCCCCCGCCCCCTCCCCCTCCTCAGCACCCCCCCTCCCCTCCCACTCGACACCCCCCTCCCCCCATCAGGCCCCCCTCTCACCCCCCCCCCCCCCATCAGGCCCCCCTCTCACCCCCCCCCCCCCCCCCCCCCATCAGGCCCCCCTTTCACCCCCCCCCCATCAGGCCCCCCTTTCGTCGTCCCCCCCCCATCAGGCCCCCCTTTCACCCCCCCCCCCCCCCCCCTTCAGGCCCCCCTCTCACCCCCCCCCCCCATCAGGCCCCCCTCTCACCCCCCCCCCCATCAGTCCGCCATCTCACCACCACCCCCCCCCATCAGGCCCCCCTCTCACCCCCCCCCCATCAGGCCCCCCTTTCACCCCCCCCCCCCCCCAATCAGTCCGCCATCTCACCACACCCCCCCCCATCAGGCCCTCCTCTCACCCCCCCCCCTCCCCCGAGCCCAGATGTTAGCTTCATGATTCGTGATGGTGGACAGTATTAACATACGTAAGATACATGATGTCAGCCATCATCTTCATTCCCAGTAGGATGTGACCTCACCTCCTGCTGTGTGGACGGACTTTCCATCTCAATAGTGAGTGTGTGATGTGATGAATCAAACAGACACTTACATCTCTGTGGAGCTGGTTTCAGCCTCCACACTCCACCGTGCTCCACACTGGGGGGGAAACAAAGTGAGAGCAGCATGTTGAAACCTTCACCTTCATCATCTGCCGTCTCATAACGTTCTACACTGCATGAGTTACAGCTGCCTCTTCAAACCACTTCATCTAGCAGTGGTGAGCTGTCCTCTCCATACCTGAGAGTGTCCAGTCTCCAGCGTGGATCCTCCAGTCCAGCAGAGAGCAGCGCAGCTCCAGAGTCTCCTGGGTGATTGTAGCTCAGGTCCAGCTCTCTCAGATGGGAGGGGTTGGAGCTCAGAGCTGAGGCCAGAGAAGCACAGCCTTCCTGTGTGACCAGGCAACCAGACAAGCTACACACACACACACACACACACACACACACACACACACACACACACACACACACACACACACACACACACACACACACACACACACACACACACACACACACACACACACACACACACACACACACGTGTGTGTAAAATCCTGTGTTTCCAGTCTGCCAACCAGTTTGTGACGCCTACTCCAAACACAAGTGGCGTTTCCTTGGTGACGTAGAAAGTCCTTTTATGAAGCACTTCCTGGTCCAGTGAAGGGACACCGGTGGCGAGGTGTGTGTGGATGTGTGGAGCTCCTTCTGACCAGCGGTTCAAGATGGCCAAGAGAAAGCTTCTCACACATAATACGTAAGGTTTTCTAAACCACTCCACATTTGGATTGGGACCATTTGCCACAGCGCCACCCCTGGAAGAAGGCCTTCCCGGAAACAAGCGGGTATTCAACGGCCACATAATACATCAGCATTGTAGAGCCCCAAGCCCTAGTCTCTATTCCGCTGTGGAGCGAGGTCCACTCAACCACAGGACTTTGACTTCTTTAGATTTCACTTGATTAAAGTATCACCTTTACCTAGAACTGGGTTAGATTGTACTACCATCTAGATTATAGATCAATCAGGGAAACCACTAACATGATCAAAAGTATTATTATCAGGGGTGCAAACTGGTGATGGCCCCAAAAGGTGACGACATTTTAACGCCAGAAAACAAATGAAAGATCAGTGCACGGACCCAGGCCTTCCTGTGATTCATGCTACGTTCTAACGGTTTAAGTGACTCATTAAAGCAGTCAGTGATGTTCAGACCTACTGTATGAAGCAGTGCTCACAACAACAACTTAATCTATTAGAATTTAAAATGTATTCATGTGAAACTTAAAATACATTTAAGATAAGTAACATACAATACCTTGCAGTAATATTTGCAAACCCCCTTTGACAAATAATGTTAATTTTCTAATGGCAGCACTCTGGCCATCATCATCGGTACAAGAGACAGTTTACTAAATAAAAGACTGGCCGATAGACTACTTACACGGTGAGAGTAGTTGTCCAATTTCCATGTGTGGATGGACTAAGGAATCAGCAATAGTTCACTCAGAATGCATAATAATGTAGTGGTCTCACCCCATAGTCTGTGGGCCAGGACTGATGCAAAGACAATCCTGGCCAAGCAGCACAAGTTCAGTGACAATGTGCCAACATTACTGGCCCATTTATGGGTGCACTAAAGATGCAAGAGTATTCTTAATGTTACTGTTTATAACACAGGGCGCTTTAAGACATTACGAGTATCCATACTTCTCCCAGAACCACTACACCACTGCTTACAGCTGTTGAAATACAGCTGGACTTAACTATCAATTAACATGTATTAATCCTTGGCTTTCCTTATCTATTAGTTTATAATGAATAGAGCTTTAATGAGTTTGTCTCTTCACTGAGTACACAATATAACAATGTTATTCTGTATCCTATTCAGATTTGTGAATAAAGAATTAGCTATTTAAATAATGAGTACTGGAATAGTAAGCTTTAAAACACGTTTTGTTTGACAACTGCAAGTTTCAAATCATTCTTTCCAGAGACCCTCCAAAATGTTTATTTTGAGGCTTTCAGGGGGTCTGAGGTGTCCATCTAGGGGTAAGACCCTCCAAAGACCCCCTGTACTTCACCCCGCTCTAAACTATCACTGTCCCTTATACAGGGGACAGTGGGGGGGCAATAGTATTATATTTTGAGTTCATTTTATATTTATAATTGAAAGGTTGCAGGCATATGGATGTATTAGAATATCCACCTAAACAACAAGGTGTTACATCTCCAATGATACAAAGTCATGGATATGGTCCTCACAGGTACTGAGTTATAAGCTGGGTTATAACTGGCCTCTGATGTGGAAGTTGTGGGGTAACTGTTTGACCATTGAGTAAAACTGACCTGAGATTTTCCAGTGTACAGTGTGGACTCCCCAGTCCAGCAGAGAGCAGCTTCACTCCTGAATCCTGCAGATCATTGGTACTCAGGTCCAGCTCTCTCAGACTAGAGGAGTTGGAGCTGAGAACTGAGGCCAGAGCTTCACAGCATCTCTCTGACAGATGACAGCCAGTCAGCCTTCACACAAACAATGAACACAACATGTTAGGAACTGTGATTAATTTTTTTATTTGAAATTTCTCATAAGACATGTTTTATTAGTTTAACTAAATGTCAATACAGTAGATCTTTAAATTATGACACTTAGATGTCAGATAACTAAAGATTTAAGCAGAGGCGGACAGAGTACACAGCTTCCTTACTTGAGTAAAAGTACAGATACCCCTTGCTAAATTTTACTCAAGTACAAGTAAAAGTACTACAGTCAGATGTCTACTTAAGTAAAAGTACTGAAGTACTTGTTTTTAAAAGTACTTGAGTATCAAGAGTACAAGAGTATGTTTTCTAAATATTGCATTACTACTGCCACAGTGCTTACATTTATGTATAGAAACGTCCTACATGGAGTTATGAAAAATGTTAACACCTTGGAGAATGTAAAAGGAATTGAAAGTAAAATCAAGTAATTTTCATCTTTTTACCATGGCAATAGCACAATAGTATACAGTATAACAGTATACTCAAGAACATAAAAACAATTGCTCAGCTTTCATAAATATGCAATATCATAAAAGAAAATTCAGCTAACAATTCTATGTATGTGTGAGTTTCTCCGTTTTTTTATCAATCAAATCAACAATCGTCTCTCATCTAATTCTGACCATGGAGTTGGCTTTGGCGGAAAGCCAAGGTGATTGCTGATAGGCTGAAGGCTGTCCTAATCAGTTTGAGAGGGAATCACGTTTGAGAGGGAAACAACAAATTGAGGGTTTCCGTGATTTTTCTTTTCTCCTTTTATTTTTCAGAAGGAGTAACGGGTACTCACGGTTATGGATAGAAATGTAACAGAGTAAAGAGTACAATATTTGCCTCTCAAATGTACTTGAGTAAAGTCATGAGTACTCCCAAAAAATGATACTCGAGTAAAGTACAGATCCCTCAAAATTGTACTTAAGTACTGTACTCAAGTAAATGTACTCCGTTACTGTCCGGCTCTGGATTTAAGATAACCTTTAGTTAAAAGAAAAATCCGTTATTTAACTTTACTAAACAACTCTGAAGTGCACCTTACTAGTCACGTTTCCATCTAAAAGGTGAAGCGAATCTTTAGAATGTTCGCAAAAAAGAAATTCGAATCAAGTGTGTTTCCATCAAGTGGTTGCAGCGGAAAACTACACGCATTCCAGGACTTCTCTTATCCTTTTGATAACATGCTCTCTCTTAGGTACATGGTGGAATTAAGTTGTTTTCCATCTAAAAAATGTGTAATCTTTTTTTCTTCGATGAGAGCAAGGAAAACTTTTATCTCTCCATCAGTCCACACGTATCTATTATTCACGTTGCCCATCTGTTCCATGGAAGTATTTATAGGATACAGTGTACATATTGATCATTTGAAATTCATCCCCGCCTTTATACCACAGATACTCTAGGGTCAGTGTTCAGTGACAAGTTCAGTGACAATGTGCCAACATTACTGGCCCATTTATGGGTGCACTAAAGATGCAAGAGTATTCTTAATGTTACTGTTTATAACACAGGGCGCTTTAAGACATTACGAGTATCCATACTTCTCCCAGAACCACTACACCACTGCTTACAGCTGTTGAAATACAGCTGGACTTAACTATCAATTAACATGTATTAATCCTTGGCTTTCCTTATCTATTAGTTTATAATGAATAGAGCTTTAATGAGTTTGTCTCTTCACTGAGTACACAATATAACAATGTTATTCTGTATCCTATTCAGATTTGTGAATAAAGAATTAGCTATTTAAATAATGAGTACTGGAATAGTAAGCTTTAAAACACGTTTTGTTTGACAACTGCAAGTTTCAAATCATTCTTTCCAGAGACCCTCCAAAATGTTTATTTTGAGGCTTTCAGGGGGTCTGAGGTGTCCATCTAGGGGTAAGACCCTCCAAAGACCCCCTGTACTTCACCCCGCTCTAAACTATCACTGTCCCTTATACAGGGGACAGTGGGGGGGCAATGGTATTATATTTTGAGTTTATTTTATATTTATAATTGAAAGGTTGCAGGCATATGGATGTATTAGAATATCCACCTAAACAACAAGGTGTTACATCTCCAATGATACAAAGTCATGGATATGGTCCTCACAGGTACTGAGTTATAAGCTGGGTTATAACTGGCCTCTGATGTGGAAGTTGTGGGGTAACTGTTTGACCATTGAGTAAAACTGACCTGAGAGTTTCCAGTGTACAGTGTGGACTCCCCAGTCCAGCAGAGAGCAGCTTCACTCCTGAATCCTGCAGATCATTGGTACTCAGGTCCAGCTCTCTCAGACTAGAGGAGTTGGAGCTGAGAACTGAGGCCAGAGCTTCACAGCATCTCTCTGACAGATGACAGCCAGTCAGCCTTCACACAAACAATGAACACAACATGTTAGGAACTGTGATTAATTTTTTTATTTGAAATTTCTCATAAGACATGTTTTATTAGTTTAACTAAATGTCAATACAGTAGATCTTTAAATTATGACACTTAGATGTCAAATAACTAAAGATTTAAGCAGAGGCGGACAGAGTACACAGCTTCCTTACTTGAGTAAAAGTACAGATACCCCTTGCTAAATTTTACTCAAGTACAAGTAAAAGTACTACAGTCAGATGTCTACTTAAGTACTTTTAAAAACAAGTACTTCAGTACTTTTACTTAAGTATCAAGAGTACAAGAGTATGTTTTCTAAATATTGCATTACTACTGCCACAGTGCTTACATTTATGTATAGAAACGTCCTACATGGAGTTATGAAAAATGTTAACACCTTGGAGAATGTAAAAGGAATTGAAAGTAAAATCAAGTAATTTTCATCTTTTTACCATGGCAATAGCACAATAGTATACAGTATAACAGTATACTCAAGAACATAAAAACAATTGCTCAGCTTTCATAAATATGCAATATCAGAAAAGAAAATTCAGCTAACAATTCTATGTATGTGTGAGTTTCTCCGTTTTTTTATCAATCAAATCAACAATCGTCTCTCATCTAATTCTGACCATGGAGTTGGCTTTGGCGGAAAGCCAAGGTGATTGCTGATAGGCTGAAGGCTGTCCTAATCAGTTTGAGAGGGAATCACGTTTGAGAGGGAAACAACAAATTGAGGGTTTCCGTGATTTTTCTTTTCTCCTTTTATTTTTCAGAAGGAGTAACGGGTACTCACGGTTATGGATAGAAATGTAACAGAGTAAAGAGTACAATATTTGCCTCTCAAATGTACTTGAGTAAAGTCATGAGTACTCCCAAAAAATGATACTCGAGTAAAGTACAGATCCCTCAAAATTGTACTTAAGTACTGTACTCAAGTAAATGTACTCCGTTACTGTCCGGCTCTGGATTTAAGATAACCTTTAGTTAAAAGAAAAATCCGTTATTTAACTTTACTAAACAACTCTGAAGTGCACCTTACTAGTCACGTTTCCATCTAAAAGGTGAAGCGAATCTTTAGAATGTTCGCAAAAAAGAAATTCGAATCAAGTGTGTTTCCATCAAGTGGTTGCAGCGGAAAACTACACGCATTCCAGGACTTCTCTTATCCTTTTGATAACATGCTCTCTCTTAGGTACATGGTGGAATTAAGTTGTTTTCCATCTAAAAAATGTGTAATCTTTTTTTCTTCGATGAGAGCAAGGAAAACTTTTATCTCTCCATCAGTCCACACGTATCTATTATTCACGTTGCCCATCTGTTCCATGGAAGTATTTATAGGATACAGTGTACATATTGATCATTTGAAATTCATCCCCGCCTTTATACCACAGATACTCTAGGGTCTATACTAGCATATAACCGCGTTTTCTGATTACAGTTTAAGAACTTTACAGTAAAGCTTACTGTCTGATTATATGATAAGCAGAATATAAATGTTACTGTTAGAGCCATGGAGAGGATAAGGCTTATGTTTGCTTTTTTTGCCTTATTTGTTAATAATATATTTTGCTTTAATTTATAATAATTAATCATAACTGATATATTGTTTTATCTTAATGTGATTGATGTCTATTCAGTAGATTAGGCTTTATTATGCTCTTATTTTGCCCTGCCACAAATTGATACTGCCGTTAAGCACAGCTAATCGTAGTAAAGTGTCGTAAAGCCATGTGGGCAACTGTCGGCGTCTCTGCATTGTTATTAAGTGTTCGCAGCAGGACGGCAGCAACCACCTTTCTGACCGTAGCTTAACGTAGCTAAACCTAATTTAGGCATACGAAACTTACTTTTTGCTGTCAATTATTTTGAGGTGACCGGATTGCTTTTTGTTCAATGTGGATTATGTTTTGGGAATAAATGGCCACATTTTTTCCTTTTACATCGGCCCTCGTTTCCTTCTTCGACGAAAAGCACGAGTACAGAAATTGTACGTCCTTGCAAGAGTAGGAAATAGGTTGCCACTACAGTTACAACACACACCTCATAGCGTTAATAACAAACTAAGGATGTGTTACAACACCAGTGGTGGGTAGTAACGCGTTGCAGGTAACGCAAATCAGTAAAAAAGTATTTTTTTCCAGTAACGAGTACTTTTCACGTTGCTTTTTGAAGTCTGTAATTTTACTGTTACTCGAGTAAATATTTGATTTAGAACCCTACTCTTTACTCAATTACATTTTCCATTGGGCCTGCATTAAAATTAGTATTTTGATAAACACATTATCTTCGTTGACACGTGTACACGTAACGCGCCAGCGTAGGCTGAATCGCAATCGCGTCAAGACAAATCTGATTGGCCAATCAGCTAACCAAGCCATCCTGGGTAGTGTTCCTACAAAGCTCTCGCCTTTAGTCAAATGCACAGAGCTGAAATCAATTTACATTTTTAGTGTGGCAATTGGTTTGAAATGACATGAAATTAATTTTGTTGTTATTAACCATACCGTCATTAACAAACTAAGACTGTGTTACAACACACACCACATACTGTCATTAGCAAACTAAGAATGTGTGACAACACACACCTCATACCGTCATTAAAAAAACTATGGCCCAATCCCAAAGTGAGCCCTGAGGACTAAGGACTAAGGATTTCATTGATCTCAGGTGCTAAGTGAGCGCGTGTGTGAGGTCACATGGGCTCAGATAGGTGAGATATATGAGATTTGGACAGAACTTCACAAGAGCACATGTTACCTTGGCAACGTTTAATCACAAAGATTCTGCTGACACTTGCCGGGTTTAGGAATTCTAATTTTTAGGTTTTTTTTTGTAAATGCAATGAAAACAATCGGCTACAGCAATTTAATGATATATGCAAATATACATTTTACTTTTGAATAATTTATAGTATAAAGGATGTATTGAATTAGGTGATTATTGGCCTAAACATAGGCTACTAGTCATAAGTCAGAACGGGCAACATTTGGCTGAATTATAAAAGGTATAAGTAGTAATATGAAGAGCTGTTTAGGAGCCAAAAGAGCCGGCTCTTGTTGGTGAGCTGATCCAAATTATCCGGCTCACTGAAAAAAGGCCGAAATTCCCATCTGGTCGCGCATTGACAGTAGCGTCGTCTTGTTGTTTACCTTCCTAATTTCCGGATTTCCCTAAGGTCTCCGCGGTAAACGTCTCAACGCTTTGAACTGTGGGTAATTCCATTAGGTGAAGTCTGCACTGATGCAGACTCACGGAAAGGGCTCGGTAAGTGTGGACTAAAAACCCTCACGCCCTTTGGAATTCGACATTGGGACAGCCCTCAAGCCTCAATAATTTCGCGAGAACCCGCAGCAAAGTCTGTGAGTCCATGAGTCCGGACATTGGGATTGGGCCTAAGAATGTGTTACAACACACACCTCATACGTCATTAACAAACTAAGAATGTGTTACAACACACACCTCATAGTGTCATCAACAAAAGAAGAATGTGTTACAACACACACCTCATAGTAGGGCTGCAGGATATGGGCAAAATATGATATCCCGATATTTTTTGGCTGAATGGCTATATCCATCTCGATATTTTCTATAGAGTGGGCTTTGTCGCATTGTCCTGCGTACTACGGTGAGGGTTTCAATGTAGTGCTTAGATCGTGCCCAAAAAGTCAAGCCCGACCCGGCCCAAGCCCGTGCACGTTCTGTCCGAGCCCGGCCCGACCCAACACATTAACTGTAATTATGAGCCCGAGCCCAACTTCAACCCGACAATTTTTTTAATACATAGGCCTATGTAACTTTGCACACATTAGTTACTAGGCCTACTCTGCTAAATATATATGTAAGGGATAATGTATAGAACACCGGTCATTATCGGGAAAATAAGCCCCGCCAGGGCGAACAGTACACCGAGGCGCAGCGAAGATGTCTTGCTTCACCCTGAAAGGGCTTATTTTCGATAAAGACCGGCGACATTCTACACATTATCCCGCTTATTACACGGCTACTTGCCAAAACGAAAAAATAACTTCACGTGGTGTGTCTTTTTACAATTTATTCGTCACCAGAATTCGTAGTGTTGATCAGCAGAGAAATAATTTGTCTGCAAAGACGGTGACGTTGCAAGCAACGGAAGATGCTGGGGTTGACAAGTCACCGGACAACTACCCATGCAAGTGAACGGAGCGTTCCACGGCATTGAAAAGACCTGTGTAATAAAGGCCTATAATATTTCTGTTTATGGCATAGATTTCTCCTCAGATTAGGCCAATAAACCAATGAAAAATAAATAAATAAAGATCGTCGATCAAAGGCCCGGCCCGACCCGGCCCGAGGATAGTGGTGGGAAATATCGGGTCGGGTTGGGTCTGGCTCGGGCAGAGAATCTAAACTCTATTTCAGTGCGCCCTAACTTTAATTCCCCAGCCCCCTCCCTTCTCCGTTCCATTTGGGAACATGTTTGGTTTAATTTCGCTTGTTTCGTATATTTTAATTAATTAATTAATTAAGGGTGCCACCAGAGAGCGCCCCCAACACATTTGCCGCCCTAGGCGATCGCCTTGGTAGCCTATGCCGAGCGCCGGCCCTGGTTTCGGGGCAGCAGAAGCTGTCGCGGCCGGTGATGCAGCAGCACAGCCACAGAGTTTTACGCATTCCTTATACTGCACTTTGTGCCGCTGCTGTAAATGGTGGAACAGATTTGTCGTGCTTCCACTTTTAGCCGCATCGGTTTTGCGACATTCTCTACAGATGACCTGCAGCTGTTGCATCTGTTTTTTTAACCCAAACCATTTCCATATTATGGAGCCGTTGTTGCTCCTCATTGAAACAATTTCGTCTCCCACCCCCGTCTCGTTTTCTTCACCGGTATCCTCCATGCTTGTTGTGTTGTGAGGGGGCGGAAGGGGCGGGAATGAGGCGTCTTTGCACACGGCACGTTCGGAAGGACAGAGTGGGAGGGGGAGGGGTCGCGCTCACACAGTCTCCAAGGCAAACACAGACGCTCGAGGTGGAAACTGACAATTTTAACGCATATATTGATATAAACGATATTGCCAAATCTTGTATCCCCTTGGAAATTATATAGCCGATATATCTTACATAGCCGATATATCCTGCAGCCCTACCTCATAGCGTCATTAACAAACTAAGAATGTGTTACAACACACACCTCATACCGTCATTAACAAACTAAGAATGTGTTACAACACACACTAATATGCGTGTGTTGTAATGGTAAAATTCTATTCTCACGTTCTTTCTCGAACTGCCCTTTGATGTCTGTACCTTTTCCCTGACCCCCTTGGGAAGGGGTGGGAGTCAAGGGTCACGGCTACGTCCCCCGCTGATACACACATGAGGGTTTCCATCTATTATTGACCACCATCTGGTTAGCCATGCTAGTTTTATTGGGGAGCAGAGCTGTTACCAGCATCCTGAAAACACTGTTTAAGAGGTCCTTGCTTTGCCAATGCTCTGGACTTCTCCTAGCGGAGCTCTTGGAGAGCCGCAGGGCGAACTCCCATCTGAGGCCTCAGATTACTGTATGTTTGATGCATGTTATTATATGTTTATTACTTTAATCTGTTCAATGTCCTCTGATGTAGAACGTGTGGTGTAACTGTTTGAGATATTGAGTAAAACTGACCTGAGAGTTTCCAGTGTACAGTGTGGACTCCCCAGTCCAGCAGAGAGCAGCTTCACTCCTGAATCCTGCAGATCATTGGTACTCAGGTCCAGCTCTTTCAAACTAGAGGAGTTGGAGCTGAGAACTGAGGCCAGAGCTTCACAGCATCTCTCTGATAGATGACAGCCATTCAACCTTAACAATATACACAATATGTTAGGAACGGTGATTAAAATGACCTAAATCTTTTAATTTAAACGTATTGAAGGACTTGGGTATCAACCTATAACGTTATAGCGGCCAATAACATAATAACTGCCAGTAAGGTCATTGAAATGTAATAAAGCCAATGACGTAATAACTTGCCAACAATGTAATAAAGTTGTTGAGCCAATAACCTGATAACTTTTTGCAAATAATGTGATAACTTATTACGTTATTAGCTGCTTGTATCAAAAAAATACTTTGAAAATGTAATAACTGAGCCAATAATGTAATAAATGAGGCATCACTTTATTTTATTTTATATTTCTGGAGAGAAACTGTCACACCTAGCGTTATTATTGCATCTTGCATCACATGTTTAAACATCTGACCTCACAGTTACCCTCCACCCTCCTACCCCCTCCAGAGGATGCCTTAAAGGACCAAAGAGTGAATTTGGATTAATATGTAACCCTTAGGGTTCCGTTATAGTACTCGGTGTACCCAACTCCGTGACCACGCAGACGCTTCAATGGAGTCGTGAGCTTTTTGAAGTTCAACTATAGCGGAACCTTAGAGTTACATATTAATCCAAATTCACTCTTTGCTCCTTTAAGGCATCCTCTGGAGGGGGTATGAGGCTGGAGGGGTCACTGTAAGGTCAGATATTTAAACATGATACGAGATGAAAATACAATAAAGTGATAGGTCATATATTACATCCTTGGCTCAGTTATTACATTTTAAAAGTTTTGTATTTATTTCCAAGCCAATAACGTAATAACCCGCCAATAACGTAATAAGTTATTACATTATTGGCAAGTTATCATGTTATTGGCTTTATTACATTTAAATTAATACGTTATTGGCAGTTATTACGTTATTGGCCGTTATTACGTTATTGGTTGCTTCAACGTGTTAAAAAATTGAATAAGATACGTTTTATTAATGGAAATACATTCAATCCTTTATTGTTAATTTAATAATCTGTGTAACTTTCACTTTTAACATAATAAAGTTATTGTCTTTATCTTTAATAGAAAAGTGGGTCAGTGGGTTTATTGTAATATATGTTATTAGTGAACCTACAGATATGTTTTGTTAGTTCTAACTTCTTTTCTACTATCAGGTATATTGTGTTGTGTATTGTCATACATTATTATGAGTGAACCTACAGAGATCTTTTGGAGGCTTTGATCACTGGCAGCAGCCTCAGAAGACCCTCCTCTGTAGCTGAGTATTCCTTCAGGTCAAACACTTCCAGCTCTTCTTCTGATGACAGTAAGATGAAGACCAGAGCTGACCACTGAGCAGGTGAGAAATGTGTTTTGAAGAGACTTCCTGATGTCAGGGACTGTTGGATCTCCTCCACTAGAGAACAGTTGTTCAGCTCATTCAGACAGTGGAACAGATTGATGCTTCTCTCTGGAGACAGATTACCACCTAACTTCTCCTTGATATAAGACACTGTTTTCGCCTCGGTTTGTGAGCTACTTCTTGTCTGTCCCAGCAGACCTCGTAGGACAATCTGATTGGTCTTCAGAGAGAGGCCCAGGAGGAAGCGGAGGAACAAGTCCAGGTGTCCGTTCTTACTCTGTAAGGCCTTGTCCACGGCACTCTGATAGAAGAGGATGTGTTCATCTTCATTGGAGATGAGTTCATCTTCATCGTAGCTGAATTCATCATCGGAGAAGATGAGTTCATCTTGAACACACTCAGCAGGGATCTGATCTTCACCATAGGTGAAGATTAACTGTTCTTCTTTGAGCAGATTGACCCCAGTGTTGATAAAGGACCAGAAGACATACAGGGCAGCCAGAAACTCCTGGATGCTCAGATGGACAAAGCAGAACACTTTGTCCTGGTACAGCCCACACTCCTCTTTAAAGATCTGGGTGAACACTCCTGAGTACACTGAGGCTGCTCTGATATCGATGCCACACTCTGCCAGGTCTGCCTCGTAGAAGATTAGGTTGCCGTTCTCCAGCTGGTTAAAAGCCAGTTTTCCCAGAGAATGAATGATCTTCCTGCTCTCTGAACTCCAGTCTGGATCTGTTTCAGCTCTCCCACGGTACTTCCTGTCCGCCTGTATGGACTGAACCCTCAGGAAGTGGATGTACATCTGAGTCACGGTCTTGGGCATCTCTTCTCCTATCTGGGATGTTTTGAAGCAATCCTCCAGAACTGTAGAAGTGATCCAACAGAAGACTGGGATGTGACACATGATGTGGAGGCTTCGTGATTTCTTGACGTGGGAAATGATTGTTTTGGCCAGCGACTCCTCTCTGAATCTCTTACTGAAGTACTCCTCCTTCTGTGTGTCGGTGAACCCTCTCACCTCTGTCACCATGTCAACACACACAGCAGGGATCTGGTTGGCTGCCGCAGGGCGTGTGGTTATCCAGATGCGAGCAGAGGGAAGCAGGACGCCCCTGATGAGGTTTGTCAGCAGCACTTCCACCGAGGTGGACTTTGTGACATCAGTCCAGATCGGGTTGTTCTGGAAGTCCAGAGGAAGTCGACACTCATCCAGACCATCCAAGATAAAGACAACTTGGAACCGGTGGAATCTGCAGATTCCTGCTTCTTTGGTCTCGATGAAGAAGTGATGAAGCAGTTCCACCAAGCTAAACTCTTTCCCTTTCAGTAAATTCAGCTCTCTGAAAGTGAGGAGAAATGTGAAGTGTATGTCCTGGTCGGTTTTCCTTTCAGCCCAGCCCAGAGTGAACTTGTGTGTTAAGACGGTTTTACCAATGCCGGCCACTCCAGTTGTCATTATTGTCCTGATTGGTTGATCTTGTCCAGGTAAGGTTTTAAAGATGTCCTCACATCTGATTGGTATTTCCTCCTTGGCTGGTTTCCTGGAAGATGTTTCAATCAGTCTGACCTCATGTTCCTTGTTGACATCTCCACAGCCTCTCTCTGTGATGAAGAGCTCTGTGTAGAAGTCATTCAGATCGGTTCGCTGTCCTGCTTTAGCGATTCCCTCAATCACACACCTGAACTTCTCCCGCAAATGAGTCTTAATTTTTTGTTGGCAATCGACGGCATCAGATGCTAAAAAATAAAACAACAGAAGACATCAGTTAGTGGAAGGTGACATCAGTTGAACCAGTTCAATATTTCCTATTTAATTATCATTTTTGTGATATTAAGTGGCATGTTACACATGTTACAGATTCAAAATGTTCAGGACTATTTTGATATTTTCACAGCAGTATGATTGGTCGAATGATAGTAATAATGATAGTGAATCAGTGTCAAGTGACTTGTTGTGCTGATATAACAAGATGGTGTTGCATCTCTTCAACTGAGTTATTCTGCAGTTGATCTGCAGTATAATGCTTGACATTCTTTAACCTGATACCCCCACAATAACCCTAGATATCTGGATCAAACCACTTAGCCTGATCCCCCCACAATAACCCTACATGTCTGGATCAAACTATTTAACCTGATACCCTCACCATAACTATACATATCTGGATCAAACCATTTAACCTGATATCCCCAAAATAAACTACACATCTGGATCAAACTTTTTAACATGATACCCCCACAATAACCCTACATATCTGGATCAAACCATTATACCTGAAAGTCTATTTCTACATTTTCTATCTCTTATTTCCGCATGGGTTTCCTCTTTTTCAAAATAACAGTATATTTAGTCTCAAATAAGTTTCTTACTGCTCTGCTTTCAAAATAAGAGTATTTTCTGTCTTCCGAATAAGAGTCTCTTACCGCCCCACAGTGTGTCGGCCAGTTCCTCCTGGTTCATCTCCATCAGGCAGAGCTTTGTGATGTCCACCACTCCCTCTATGGCGCGCCTCCTCTGCTCCTCCTTCTTACCATCCTCCTCCTCCTCCTCCTCCTCCCTCTGACTCTCTGAGCATTGTGGGTAATCTGGGAAGAGAACCCTCCAGAGCTTCTTCAGCTCCTTGTCTAGAAAAGCGTGTGCGTTTTCCTCAGCCCTCTGGAACAGAAAAAAATCACGGAGAACTATACTCTGAACTAACTGACATCAAAAGCATCTTTCCTGCATTCACGTCCCGCTAGACAAGAGATGCTTTCTAATGTTCATGGAGAGCTGAAGTCAAACGTCTTGGTGGACATTTACACACCTTGATCAGCTCTGTTTGATGCTGCTGTAGAGACTGAGCACTGGTGACCTTTGACCTCTCTTGGTGTCTATGGGGAACACACACACACACACACACACACACACACACACACACACACACACACACACACACACACACACACACACACACACACACACACACACACACACACACACACACACACACACACACACACACACACACACACACACCTTTTAATCACACTGCAGTTTTCACGCTGACAAGATAATTCCTCTTACAAGGCATTTTTATGGGGAGATCATTTCACTTGTTTCAAGCTTTCAAGTCCTTTGTTAACTTAATTAGATATTATAACTTAACTATTATATAACATATATATTATATAACATATATATTATATAACAATTATATAATAGTTATATATATAACTATTACAACTAATGATGTGTTTTTACTCTGAATAACCTAATGCTTTGAACTAGAATCACAGAATTATAAATCTGTATGATCAACACTATCGTAAAAACGTTGTCAAAGTCATAGTCTAATTTAAGCATGTTATCTTTTCCTTCTCTTATATTAAGAACAGACAATGACCAAATGGGGTTGACTGTTTTACTGTCAGACACACACACACACACACACACACACACACACACACACACACACACACACACACACACACACACACACTGCAGTTTTCACAGTGACAAGATAATTCTTCTTACAAGGCTGTTTTTAGGTGAGAGCATTTCACTTGTTTCCAGCTTTAAATCCTTAATTATCATGATAAATTAAAAAATATATATGTACTTCCTTAAATAATACTTAAATATTGTACCTTGTTACTGATGTGTTTTTACTCTGAGTACCCTAATGCTTTGAACTAGAATCACAGAATTATAAATCTGTTTGATCAACTCTGACGCACCAAACTTTGTCAAAGTCTAATTTAAGCATGTTCTCTATCGTATCGAGACCATCTCTCCACTCCGTTGCATATTCCATATGTACGGGGTATAACCCCCATGACTGCTAAGGACCGTGGATAGGCTTTAAGACACACCGGCACGCCCGGTCACGCCCACACCACTATAAAACACTGGTGTAGACGTGCAATCATTGATTGTTTGATCTCCACTGTGAAAGGTACCGTGTGGGGTTGTGTGTTAGATTAACGTGTGTGGGTTACAGCATTGGTATCCGCTTGCCAGTGTAAGTTTTGGAGTCTGTCTGCGGACAGCCTCCTTGGATCGCGTAGCCTAACCCGGAAAAGAAAGATCCTTTTTGGCTTGGTAGTGACACCGACGTATTGTACGTGCGACCCAGGACTTGCGCGTTGGTTTCAGGTCCCTCGCCTGGCAGTGACTTCGGTCCGCTAGAGGCGAGGCAACAACGTTTCTGTGGCAACACAGAAGTCCTACCAACGCCAGTGTCCCACTCCTTATCGGTGCGTCGCTGCGGTCCAGGGGGCTGCTGTCTACCTCCGTAGGAGCTCTCGCCTAAGCAGCCGGCGAGTGTGATTGTCCGACACCTTTTTCATAGCCATATCGTGTTTAATCCGCTCCCTGGCTGAAAGCAAAGCTGTGAGAGCCTTGACAGTGTATTGTCCGTGAAACCCACCACTCACGCACTGCGCCACGCCCTGCCGAACAGTAGGCTGTGCTTTGGCGAGCTGAAGGCAGGTGAACATTGTTCCAGCTAGCTACCAATCCCGGATAGCCAAGCGTTTTGCTCGGAACTGGGTCGGCAGCAATTCCTCGAAACGGAGCTGCCTGAGAAAGTTAATTAATTAATTAATTAATCATGCCGATGCATACAAGGGAAGTCCGCTGCCATTTTTTCACATCAAAACGGGGAGGGTTACCTACCTTGGAAGGGCCAGTAAGAAAGATGAGGAGGCTCAGTGCTCGGGGGCTCCGCGAGCCTACCTGTTCTCCCTCAGTGTTCCTAGGGCCCCCGATTCTCTATGCGTGGGTCCCTCTCGGCCTCCCAGTCTTTTCTCTGACAGGGAGTACGATGGTTCCGAGGAAGAGGACTTGGATGTGGAGACAGTATTCTCTTCAGAGAGTGGGGAGTTTCCCAGTGAACAGCTTCCCTCAGCTAACCCTTCCGGGCGAGAGCTGGCTCACCTGTTTGGGGAGATGGTTGACAGGGCAACCAAGGCCCTGAACATCGTTTTACCCGAAAAGCCGACAGCTGCTGCCTCCAGGTTCGAGGCTGAAGCAGAGGAAGGTCTCAGGTCAGAGATCCCTCTCCTACCAGACTTCAAGGACCTGTTATGTCGCCAGTTTACTTCACCATCATCCTACCATAGATGGTCAAGGCAGACTAAAGTGTTCTCCAACATGGCCGGCCAAAAGCAGGTCTGCTGTGGGGCACTTCCAGCTGTGGACCAAGACCTGGCGCCACTCTTTCGCTCCCAAGGTTCTTTGTTTGGGGGTCCGGCCTGTCTGAACAAAGACAGTAAGGCGATGGAGAGTTTGTTGGGCAAGCTGCACAGGTCCACGGCGATGCAAGCCTGTCTGGCTAATAATGCGGCCATCCTGACTCTGTACACCCACCACCTCTCTGGTCTCATGCAGAACCAGCCGGTGGATGCCTCTCTGGCAAGGGAGTTCCAGTCAGCAACGTTGTGCCTAGCTTCGGTGTCCAAGGAGCAGGCAGTGGCATCAGGCCGCTCGTTGGCTCATCTCTGGGTGGTGAGACGACATCTGTGGCTGTCCCATTCGAAGCTACAGCCAGCAGATAGGGACTGTCTCCTCAGGGTGCCAGTGGAGCCCACAGCCATGTTTGGGCCACAGGCCTCCTCCCTGCTGCAACAGGCACGGGATCGCCGTCGCTGTGCGGATGAGGTGTCAGAGTCCCTCGGCAGTCGGGGGAAGCGGGCAAGGCGCCCAGGAGCACCTACACCTCGGGTGGCGTCTCAGTCAGTAGCCCAGGCCTGGGGCCCGAGAGACCTCAGACACCAAAGACGCAAACTCAGAGGAGCTATGTCGCCAACACGTGGCCCTGCTATTGACTCACATTCAGTGTCTGGGGTTGTGCCTCAATACCAAGAAGAGCAAGCTGCAACCCTGCCGGGTAACGAATTTCCTTGGCATGGTGCTAGACTCCGGGAGGGCTACTGTTACCCTCTCTCCAGCGAGACAGCAGTCCTTTGCTGCCTGTCTCAGTCCCTTCACCCTCAGGGCTCAGAGGGACTGGAGGGTTTGCCTCAGACTCATGGGCCTTATGGCAGCAATGGTACAGATAGTCCCTCTGGCCCTTCTTCACATGCGCCCTGTTCAGAGGCGTCTCCTAAGTGTAGGCCTGTGTCCACAGAGCCCCGCCCGTGCCAAGGTGACGGTTTCCCAAAGGCTCTACAGAGCCCTACGCTGGTGGAGGGACCCAGCCAACATCAGGAGGGGGCAGACCATGGGGTCAGTGACTCACCGCCAGATCGTATTTACAGACGCATCCCTAGCAGGCTGGGGAGCCGTACACAAAGGTCAGGGTATCAATGGACCCTGGAGGGGCCGCTGGGGGTCTCAGCATATCAACTTGTTGGAGCTGAGGGCGGTTTGTCTAGCCCTAAAGCAATTTCTGCCGCGGCTCAAGGGACAGCATGTCATAGTCAGAACCGACAGCACAGTGACAGCTGCGTACATCAACAGGCAGGGGGGTTTGGGCTCCCCAACCCTCTGCAAACTGGCAACAGCTCTATGGCTATGGGCGTTAATGTGCCAGGGTCCCTAAACGTGGTGGCGGACATGTTGTCCAGAGGGGGACCAAGTCCAGGAGAGTGGAGGCTCCACCCCCAGGTGGTCGAGGGAATCTGGTCCCGATTTGGCAGGGCGGAGGTCGACCTGTTTGCGACCAGAGAATCTTCTCATTGCCCACGTTTCTTCTCCCTGAGGAACGACGATCCTCCTCTGGGATGGGATGCGCTGGCCCACCCTTGGCCGCAGACCCTGCTCTATGCCTTCCCCCCATTCACCCTCCTCCAAGCCCTTCTGCACAGGGTGCAAATGGAACAGGTGAGGCTAATCCTGGTTGCACCGTTTTGGCCTCACATGTCTTGGTTCTCGATGATTCCTACCCTACTGGAGGGTCAGCCATGGATGCTTCCTCTCAGGGGGGACCTCCTGTCCCAGGCAGGCGGGAAATTGTTCCACACCTTCCCAGCATGGCTAAGGCTGGTAGCCTGGCCCCTGAGAGGGACCGGCTCCTGGCCCTAGGGTTACCAGAGGTAGTGGTGCGGACGATGCAGGAGGCCCGAGCTCCATCAACTAGGGCAGCCTACACTTATCGATGGCGGGTCTTCAGAGGGTGGTGCCAGGCACACCAAACAGACCCCTTCTTGGCCTCAACCCAGGACATCCTGCTCTTCCTGCAGATGCAGTTGGAGGCCGGTAAATCTGCAGTCACCCTGAGAGGCATGCTGGCAGCTATCAAGGCAGTCCGTATCGGAGAGTTTGCCATTAGTGAGGATGGCTGCTCCATGATCTCCCGATATCTAAGGGGGGCACGAAGGCTTACAGCGTCCAGTAGGGGTCCTCAGGTACCACCCTGGGACTTGTATCTTGTCCTTGAAGCTCTGAAGCATCCGCCTTTTGAGCCCCTCGGCAATGTGGACCTAAAGTGGCTCTCCCTAAAAACAGCTTTCCTCCTGGCCATCACTTCGGCTAGGAGGATAGGCGAGCTCCATGCGCTGTCCGTCCACAGGGACTGCTGTACTTTTTCTCCGGAGGGGTCAAAGGTGGTTCTTCGCCCCAACCCAGCCTTCTTGCCCAAGGTTCTGTCTGATTTCCATCTGTCCCAGAGCATAGAGCTGCAGTCCCTACCTGTCTCAGCGGCGGACCATTTAGCACTCTGCCCGGTAAGGGCCCTGCCCTGTCTGTTTTCGCACTAGTTGCTTGGGCAGACCACTGTCGAAGTGTCGACTTTCTCACTGGGTTGTGGACACCATCCAGCAAGGTTACACCCTTTCGGGCGCTCCTGCCCCCTCCAGGATTCGAGCACACTCGACCCGCAGCGGGTCGACTTCTTGGGCTTTGTGGCGGGGTGCCTCTCTCGCCACCATATGCGCAGCAGCCACTTGGTCCTCCCACTCCACGTTCACTAGATTCTACCGCCTGAATGTGGCAGCGGGACCCTCCTTCGCGGAGCAGGTACATGGTGTGGCTCGGACTCTGAGGTAACCCTGAGCCCTCAATTGGTCAGCCTTGCGTCTTGCGGGCTGACCTTGGCTGCTTATCTGCACAGAGTTGGCCCTTGCGCCTGGCGGGGCTATACCTGTCTTCCGGCGTCGGGTCTTGCGTCTGGCAGACCCACCGGAACAGCCTTCTGCCTTTCAGGCTTGGCCTTTGCGCCTTGCGGGGCATCGTCCAGATTGGCATGTAAATAGTGTACATTTGTAAATAGTTCTTTGGGTGGGTATACTTCACATCCCTCGGGATGAATAAAGTATCTATCTATCTATCTATCTATTAGGTGGCACCGTCTCCTGGCGGGGTGTCTTAAAGAGTTACCCCGTACATAAGTGAAGAGACCATCTCTCCAATCCAGAGGCCGCCCGGAGTTCCGATCAAACCATCAAAGATTGCACGTCTACACCGGTGTTTTATAGTGGTGTGGGCGTGACCGGGCGTGCCGGTGTGTCTTAAAGCCTATCCACGGTCCTTAACAGTCATGGGGGTTATACCCCGTACATATGGAATATGTAACGGAGTGGAGAGATGGTCTCTTCACTCAGAGAACCAGGGTTACCACGTAACCCGAACGTTATCTTTTCCTTCTCTTATATTAAGAGCAGCCAATGACCAAACGGAGGTCACTGTTCTACTGTCAATCTTGACCACTGACAGCCGTCATGCAGACCAAACACAGTAGAGAACAAAGACAGAACCCTGTTCATATCAGGGGAGCCTTACTGCTCAGGTCAGATGTATTGCTCTTCCTGAGTTTCTGGTCTGGCTGTTCACGTTGTGTTTTAAACGTGGCCGATACGACGACTGTGGATCTAGAGTGACGTCAGAGTCACATTACGATATGACTGATCAACCTGAGGTCTGCTGCTGCTCTGGGCTTCAACACATACACACCCATTTCTATATACACTTGCAGTTTTTAACTCATGTATTGTAATTTTTTGTATGATGTGTACATTTAGGGTTACTATAAGACCTATCATTTAGCGTTCACCACAAATGACTATGTAAAGCAGTGCCAACATTAAAATATTTTTAAACCATTCAGCCAACAAAAGAGAAAAAGGCTGATTATCGTTTAGGGTGCCACTCAACATGCAACACGCCCACTCAAATAGTGTGAAATGCCGACATTCTACTAGTCATTCACATATAAGGTAATTAACATTTCCGCCAGGTAAAATACAACCTATGGGTGATCTTTTTTCAGGATGTCCAATGTCAGGATATGTCGTTTAGATAAATCCTCACCTCTTCTCAATAGACTGATTTCCATCTTTAAACTTAACAGGTACATCCATAGACCGGTCACTCTTCATGGAGACACAGCTGGGTCCAGGGGAGTCTGCTCTCTCCTGCTGGACTCTTCTAGAAAAACAAGAACCAGGATTTATGGACGTTTAATAGAAGCTGTACCTTTTTGATCTCTGATAAATCCTCACCTCTTCTCAATAGACTGATTTCCATCTTTAAACTTAACAGGTATATCCATAGAGTGGTCACTCTTCATGGAGACACAGCTGGGTCCAGGGGAGTCTGCTCTCTGCTGCCTCCTTCTGAAAAACAAACATCATCTGGAAGTTAGGATTTGTGGAAATCTTTTCGTTTTATCATTTATTGCAGGGTTACTCAACTACTTTCTCATGACTTTCGATTTCAACAACCTTTATCAGATTGTTGAAATGGAAATATGTCCATATTGTCCATGATTTTTTTTAGTTAATATCATTTATGTTTGAAATTGTTTTGAGAATTTTTGCGGACAGGCTGAAAATGAAGTTATTAGCCGTTTTCACACATGTCCTACGTCTTTTCCCCGCATTTGTACATCAGGAGGTTCGACCGTGAGGGTCATTCACACTTATTCACACTTGTTGCCCGATATGCTGACTTTTTTGTCGCGCAGACATCATTAGAATCTCCGGCTGGTTTAGAGGGGTGGGCTTGCAAGGGTTGGGATATGAAGTAGGGTCTAAATTATCCAGAGGCGGGATAAGAAGGGCCGCTGTCACTCACTCTGTTTTGGTTTGACCGCAGACAGCACGGAGGCAGATCAGGCAAAACTCATCTCAAATGTTGCTGCAGCGATGCATCATATATTCCGTTGCATCCACGACATCCGCATCGATCAATAAAAGATTGGAGCATGAGTTAGTGACAAATAGAAGAAACGACGAAGAAGAAAGGCGTCACGAATGACTGCGTTACCGGAGAAAGAAGGCGCATTTCTTTGCTTCATTTCACATGTCACAAACACTGGGACGAATGTAGTTGATTTCTGTGATTAGCTGAGAAAACAGGGAATGGAAGGCCGGGACCCTATAATGTTCAGCTAACTGTTAATTATAATTATTACGAGAGTAGCGTATGTGTGTGCGCGGGAATGGCAGTATGTGTGTGTGAGTGGACGAGCGAGGAGAGCGAGCGCTGGCATGTGTGAGTCTAGTGAAGTAATGAACGAGTCCGGTTGTGTCTGTGCAAACGTGTACTGTAAAGTTAGTGAAACTAAGAATAAAGTACCCAGACTGTCAAGAATCGGTGGCCGCTTCATTTGGACCATATTCCGACCTCTAAGCAGACCCACTGCCGGTCAAAGTGAAGGGTGTTCCCCCCGAGAGAACATCGGCCAGGAGGGAACGTCTCCCCTGTGCTCCTCGACTACGGTCTGGGAGCCCACAGCAGGAAAGGTGGAACATAATAATAAAAATAACATTTTCTATAAACGCGTGCAGCTGTGAACTCATGCGTTGTAATTTATTGTATGATGTGTACTTTTAGGGTTACTATAAGACCTATCATTTAGCGTTCACCACAAATGACTCTGGAAAGCAGTGCCAACATTAAAATATCTTTAAACCATTCAGCGAACAAAAGGCAACAGGCTGATTATCGTTTAGGGTGTGCACTCAACATGCAACACGCCCACTCAAATGGTGTGAAATGCCGACATTCTACTGCTCATTTACATATAAGGTAATTAACATTTCCGCCGGCTAAAATACAACCTCAGGGGTAGTCTTTTTTCAGGATGTCCAATGTCAGGATATGTTGTTTACATACACGGCCCGTCGGGAGAATAGCGGGCTAATAGCGGGCTGTACGTCTATGAGTGAAAGCAGCTAGAATGGCATTTAAGCACTAACATGTTGACATAAAAACACACTTAGTACCCTTCATACTGTGAGTGTTGATTCACAATGCATTTAGCTAACATAGAAAACTATTCAAATTCATACGATTCAAACAGCAGAATAAGCGGCCTCAGCCATGAATCAATCCAGCACCAAGTGGTCCTGTGATCGGACGTTGTTATGTTCTGATTAATGATCGGCGGGCCGGATCAAGATGATCCGCGGGCCGCCAGTTGAACAGCCCTGATGTATTGGCTGAATCCTCACCTTTCCTGAGAAGGTTGGTGATTTCCATCTTTAAAGGTCAAAGGTGGATCCATAGACCAGTCACTCTTCAAGGACACACAGCTGGGTCCAGGGGAGTCTGCTCTCTGCTGCTCCTGCTGGACTCTTCTAGAAAAACAAGAACCAGGATTTATGGACGTTTGATAGAAGCTGTATCTTTATGATCTCTGATAAATCCTCACCTCTTCTCAATAGACTGATTTCCATCTTTAAACCTAACAGGATGATCCATAGAGTGGCCACTCTTCATGGAGACACAGCTGGGTCCAGGGGAGTCTGCTCTCTGCTGCCTCCTTCTGAAAAACAAACACCGTCTGGAAGTTAGGATTTGTGGATACCTTTTCGTTTTATCATTTATTGCAGGGCTACTCAACTACTTTCTCATGACTCTTCGTTTTAATAATCTTTCCCAGGTTATTGAAATGGAAATACATCGACAGGCTGAAAATGAAGTTAATAGCCTCTAAGCAGACCCACTGCCGGTCAAAGTGAAGGGTGTTCCCCCCGAGAGAACATCGGCCCTGGAGGGAACGTCTCCCCTCTGCTCCTCGACTACGGTCTGGGAGCCCACAGCAGGAAAGGTGGAACATAATAATAAAAAATATATTTTATATATACGCGTGCAGCTGTGAACTCATGTATTGTAATTTATTGTATGATGTGTACATTAGGGGGATCTTTAAGACCTATCATTTAGCATTCACCACAAATGACTCTGAAAAGCAGTGCCAACATTAAAATATTTTTAAACCCTTCAGCGAACAAAAGGCAACAGGCTGATTATCGTTTAGGGTGCCACTCAACATGCAACACGCCCACTCAAATGTGGTGAATTGCCGACATTCTACTGCTCATTCACATTCAAGGTAATTAACATTTCCGCCGGCTAAAATACAACCTCAGGGTTAGTCTTTTTTCAGGATGTCCAATGTCAGGATATGTCGTTTACATACACGGCCCGTCGGGAGAATAGCGGGCTAATAGCGGGCTGTACGTCTATGTGTGAAAGCAGCTAGAATGGCATTTAAGCACTAACATGTTGACATAAAAACACACTTAGTACCCTTCATACTGTGAGTGTTGATTCACAATGCGTTTAGCTAACATAGAAAACTATTCAAATTCATACGATTCAAACAGCAGAATAAGCGGCCTCAGCCATGAATCAATCCAGCACCAAGTGGTCCTGTGATCGGACGTTGTTATGTTCTGATTAATGATCGGCGGGCCGGATCAAGATGATCCGCGGGCCGCCAGTTGAACAGCCCTGATGTATTGGCTGAATCCTCACCTTTCCTGAGAAGGTTGGTGATTTCCATCTTTAAAGGTCAAAGGTGGATCCATAGACCAGTCACTCTTCAAGGACACACAGCTGGGTCCAGGGGAGTCTGCTCTCTGCTGCTGCTGCTGGACTCTTCTAGAAAAACAAGAACCAGGATTTATGGACGTTTGATAGAAGCTGTATCTTTATGATCTCTGATAAATCCTCACCTCTTCTCAATAGACTGATTTCCATCTTTAAACCTAACAGGATGATCCATAGAGTGGCCACTCTTCATGGAGACACAGCTGGGTCCAGGGAAGTCTTCTCTCTGCTGCCTCCTTCTGAAAAACAAACACCGTCTGGAAGTTAGGATTTGTGGATACCTTTTCGTTTTATCATTTATTGCAGGGCTACTCAACTACTTTCTCATGACTCTTCGTTTTAATAATCTTTCCCAGGTTATTGAAATGGAAATACATCGACAGGCTGAAAATGAAGTTAATAGCCTCTAAGCAGACCCACTGCCGGTCAAAGTGAAGGGTGTTCCCCCCGAGAGAACATCGGCCCTGGAGGGAACGTCTCCCCTGTGCTCCTCGACTACGGTCTGAGAGCCCACAGCAGGAAAGGTGGAACATAATAATAAAAAAAACATTTTCTATATACGCGTGCAGCTGTGAACTCATGTATTGTAATTTATTGTATGATGTGTACATTAGGGGGATCTTTAAGACCTATCATTTAGCATTCACCACAAATGACTCTGAAAAGCAGTGCCAACATTAAAATATTTTTAAACCCTTCAGCGAACAAAAGGCAACAGGCTGATTATCGTTTAGGGTGCCACTCAACATGCAACACGCCCACTCAAATGTGGTGAATTGCCGACATTCTACTGCTCATTCACATTCAAGGTAATTAACATTTCCGCCGGCTAAAATACAACCTCAGGGTTAGTCTTTTTTCAGGATGTCCAATGTCAGGATATGTCGTTTACATACACGGCCCGTCGGGAGAATAGCGGGCTGTACGTCTATGTGTGAAAGCAGCTAGAATGGCATTTAAGCACTAACATGTTGACATAAAAACACACTTAGTACCCTTCATACTGTGAGTGTTGATTCACAATGCGTTTAGCTAACATAGAAAACTATTCAAATTCATACGATTCAAACAGCAGAATAAGCGGCCTCAGCCATGAATCAATCCAGCACCAAGTGGTCCTGTGATCGGACGTTGTTATGTTCTGATTAATGATCGGCGGGCCGGATCAAGATGATCCGCGGGCCGCCAGTTGAACAGCCCTGATGTATTGGCTGAATCCTCACCTTTCCTGAGAAGGTTGGTGATTTCCATCTTTAAAGGTCAAAGGTGGATCCATAGACCAGTCACTCTTCAAGGACACACAGCTGGGTCCAGGGGAGTCTGCTCTCTGCTGCTGCTGCTGGACTCTTCTAGAAAAACAAGAACCAGGATTTATGGACGTTTGATAGAAGCTGTATCTTTATGATCTCTGATAAATCCTCACCTCTTCTCAATAGACTGATTTCCATCTTTAAACCTAACAGGATGATCCATAGAGTGGCCACTCTTCATGGAGACACAGCTGGGTCCAGGGAAGTC
>NC_044051.1:769316-821816 GCF_902167405.1 Gadus morhua | reverse complement strand
AAAAACAAGAGTGGAACGCACAATACCGTCCGTTTCAGTGTGTTTGGTGTACTGGTCGAGGACATTTAGTGGTGAAGTGGTGATACAGAATGAACAGAAAGCCAACTGCACACCTACACATAGTTTTGATAGGGCAATATTTAAAGCGTCTTAGAGTACCATATTCAGGGGTGGACTGGGACAAAAATTCAGCCCTGGCATTTTCTGTCCAGACCAGCCCACTACATTATCAGCACTAGGGGTGGGACGAGACGAACGGGAAGAACCCTGTATGTACTTTATTAAAACAATTTAATCAAGTACATACATCCGAATAATAGTACAGCACTGCAAATAGCAGCTGTTGCTTTTTTTTTCAAGTTTGTGTCTCTTGTGCTGCTGAAAAGAAAGGTATGAAACCTGAACAGGAAGTTAACAGACATCCTGTGGTCGCTGCATCTCAAACCCCCATATCTACATATCTACAAAACCCTTGTTAAATATCACACTTCATCCAACGCTAAATTCTCTCTTGCAGTTTTTAGTCTGTGAATGTGAAAATCTTTTGGTGCAAGCCCAGCATTAGTTAAAACCAGCCTCTGACAATAATAACAAAATATCCTGACAAATAATCTAAATAGAAACATATTACAGACCGTAGCAGCATTAGAGCTGAAACTCATTTGTTTCAACTGTGACTCAGTCATTGTGAAACCATAAATAGAGAATTGAATGTTTTTTATCTGTAGCTGCGAGAAAAAGTCCAAGAAATTAATTACAGGTCTGAACAGATATGCATTCTCATATTAGACATTAGACTTTTTCACACAGCTATAGATAAAAACAAAAAATATCAATTCTCTATTTATGGTTATATTTATATATATTGCCCTACTTCCTCGTCCGCAGCCAGCCAGCTACACTAATTCAACCAAATTCATGACCTGCAAGAAACAGCAAACAGAACTTGTACTCAGTATCTGTGTACTGAGTGACAAGTATATATAGCCATGTAGACTTTTTGTGACGTAGTGACACTTGGTGAACAAATGTATCTGTCATGAAGGATGACTTAAGTCTCAAAAGAGCCCCAAGAACTACCTGCATAACTGTTAATTGAACTTAAAAGAAATGCAGATGTTTGAAATTAAAATCATCAATATGAAAATCTTCAACCAGGAAATAAACCTTTGTTTCAATCTGAGACGAAACATGTTGCATAGTAAACTCGCAAAGTCAAGACGAATCTCTCTCTCTCTCTCTCTCTCTCTCTCTCTCTCTCATAGAAGAACTTATATTAGGTCAGGAAAACCTGTTTGACAGGAGATGATGAGAATATAAAGAGACATTTATGAATTACCAATTGTCATTTTATCACACATATAGTATGTTTCTTCACATAAACCTTTAAAGGTTGGGTAGGTGATTTGCGAAACGCCAGCAGATTTTGAAAATACACAACTCAAATGGTCCTACCCCCTCTCCTTCAACGCTGACTCTGACTCCACCCATTCCAAGTACCTGGACGCGCAATCATGCACGAGCGCGAACAGAGATGCGCGAGAGCGAGCCAGGCTAGCGTAGGTTTTCGTTTAACAACATGGCACTACATTCAGCTGTAAGTTGCACCCAGTACCGCGGGAAGTAGGAGTGCTGGGGGTGCTGCAACACCCCCTGTCCGAGGCCCTGTCTTATCACAGAAAACGATCATTTCTAAAAACTCCGGCCAAAGTGGAGATTTCTGAAAACGCCGGTTATGTGTTGTCGTGTCAACGGGGAGAAACGGGATTTTAGGTTCTGAAGCGTCACATTATGCACCAGGAAATGCTTAACGTCATGTGAGCGCCCGCTGTACCGTATTGGTCCGAATATAAACACAAACCCCATTGTAAGACGACCTATATTTTGAAAAAAGATTTGAAGACCAGATCCGTTTTTTATGAATAAATAAATTGTATTCATTGAAATAATATACGAAAATAAAAAGGCATCGAATAAAACACTGCATTGCCACTAAACAGTAGTGCAAATAGGCCGTACTGATGTGTACACCAAAGACTATCCCTGACACTCCTCTGCCCCGCTGTGTTCGCTCTGGCTGTGGTCGCTCCGAACTGTTTCGGCCCGTGGCAAAGCGAGTCATCCTCGCTGCTGTCCAAGGCATTTTGAGACGCAGCATTTATTTAATGCTCATATGACCTAGTGCTGAAAAAAGGTTATATGAAAAAGTGTGAGGGTAGCGGTGGTGCGCTAAACTTGTTCTGTGAGCAGCTGGATGTGAACGATCGATTTTCAACTGTCCGCGCATGCACTGGTGTAATTGAGCTGCGCTGCTATACATCTTTTTTTATCAATGTAACGAGTTGCGAGTCTAGTGCAGAGTTTTTTTTTTTCCCAGCACCCCCTGCTGAGAATACGTTCTCGCTGCAATGGTTGGACCAGATGTTATAAACATTAAACGGTCACATAAATCATTACTATTTTTAGAAAATGTATGTTTGTTTCATATAATTGTATTGGAAGTCCTGGTTTTCACTAGGGTTGCCGCGGTGTGGACATTTTCACACCGAGTAATACACTCGTCTCCACACCGGTATTACCGAGTATAAACGGTATAAACTTTGAAACTAGGTCAACCGCCACACAAGCATCGGTTTTTAGACCCTTCTCGTCCTTCAGTTGCCGCCAACGTTCGAAAGCAGCGCCTAGGATTATTCTTGATTTCAGTTTTTCTCTTTCAGCGTTTTTATTATCAATTACTCTCTGAAAAAGAGTTTTCCTTCTCTTTGCTGGTGGTGGTGGTGGTGGTGGGGATGGTGGCGTCTTGTCTGCCATGGAAATTGTCTTCTACTGCTAGGTCCAAATGTGGATTAACTAGTTCCAGTAGCCACCGCAGGATAACAACAAACAGGAGCTTGCTCTGGGTCACGAGCTCTGGGTCACGAGTACTGCACGAAGGGGTCGCGCGCGGGGCGCGGGGGAGGGGGAGTGCAGTACGACCGTTTGATTGACGTACTTACTGTCCAATGCAACTCGGTGGCAATGGAAATGATTGGCTGGAGTTTTTCGAGCCCTGCCCGTTCCACAGATGATTGACTTGTTTAATTTTCATGTCAGTACTTCTAACTCAGTGGCTGTAAGCGGGTTATGATAAGGATTTCAAGTAATTTTGCAAAAATGGCCAAAAAAGCAAATCACCTATACAACCTTTAAACATACACATATTGCATTCCTCTCACCACATGTAATAGTCATCACCTCAGTAAACATAAATGAATTGAAAGATTACAATAAATTCAATGGCAAATATTGCAAATTAAACGAATTATTTCCTTACTTGTATTTTGTGCTAAAATTCAAAGTATCTGATCTGTATTTACAATACAGCATGGTTCTGCATCTCCATTTACAGCTAGTTAGTCCATGTCAATGTTTACTGATGCTATGGCAACAAGAGACTGCTGACGTTAGAAGCTGTTAGCTACCTTAACTAAATCATCTGAACAATAATAACCCATAATATCACAATTCGGCATATTTAAACAAAAATCAACCACAACTACCAACAGTCACAGCCCTTCAACTCTGGGCTAATATGTTGTCACAAGTATGCAGTTAATTAGGTCACATCACATTCAATGTAAAAACGTTTTGTTTTGGACATGTGATGCAGCCTAGCTAGCTCCAGGCTAACCTTACTTAGCATATATGCCTCCAGTCGCTCGTCTCCCGGCGCAGCAGCTCCAGCTGGGGTGTTGACCCCGGCACCAAATAGGTCTGTACAATTTGAACATTTAGCAGCTTCCACCTCCAGAGAGTCGCAGTTTTCTTACGCTTATCCATTTTCAGCTCCGTCCCGACTCCCGCGACTCCGGCCCGCGCCATGAGGTCCCGCCCACCCTGCTTTCTGTTGTGATTGACAGCACTGTCAGGGCTCTCTGAGCCAGTCAGACCATGATTGATTGACAATGACAAACATAGACCAATAATATGCGTCGATGCTGGCCACACACTGCTAGCCCACTGTTGCCCATTGGCCGGCACAATTGGAGGGAATTTAGGGGGGGGAGAAAAACAAAACATAGCGGACCAGACCGGCCCACATTGGGTCAACGCCCCCCCCGGGACGATGCCCGGTATGCCAGATGGCCAGTCCACCCCTGACCATATTAAGCGCTATATCAATTTCATTTATTATTATTATTGTTTAACTGCTGCACCAGAACGTATGAATGGGTTATGAAATCACTGCTCCTTAAAAAAGATAAAGGAATGGCGAGGGCAGTGGTCCCTTTGAAAAGGTCAATAGGTCAGCTGAACATCCGGCAACACAACACGCTGTTAGACATGGACGACTCGGAGTCACATGCAGAGACATGAGAACCCGGCTTCATTCAGCCCCTTTTCAGCTGATCTATCACTGATGAATCTCTGTTCGCTGGCTAACCAGGCACCACTAATGTTTGCTATCAACAGTTCACCAATTCCTGTTCACCAAGGTTCAGTGACAGTCACGTCCAGAAGTTCGTTGAAAGAGTTGGTCAACGGATTAGACGACTAGATAAACAGAATCATGGCTACCATCTGTGGGCGACCTACTTTTTTTATGTTTATCAATTTGGTTCTACTTTGTCACTAGGTGGTAGAGACCCAAAGACGCTAGTGCTAGCAGCAGGCTAGCCTCTCTCTGAAGACGTCCCTGTGCTCCCTCGTAGCGTAGCGTAGCGGTGGACACAAGTGACAAGTGACGTCTCCCCACAAGTGACTGACCGGTTGATCATGGCTGATCGGATCAACTGGGGCTTATCAAGGCCAAGTTACCTTTTTAACATAAACATATCAGTGTTTTTAGATACGGTTTACATTTGGTTGTTGTAGCCTACATGAACAATGCAAAGACAGTGGATCACTTTCACGTTTCATGACATTTACATTTACATTGAGGGCATTTTGCCGGCGCTTTTATCCAAAACAACGTACAACGGTCGATACACACATTCCCACACCGACGGCGGAGTCCACCACGCAGGGCGACAGCTGGCTGGTCAGCAGCGGTCAGGGGGAGGCGTCTCCCTCAGGGGGACAGCCGGCTGGTCAGCAGCGGTCAGGGGGAGGCGTCTCACTGAGGGGGACAGCCGGCTGGTCAGCAGCGGTCAGGGGGAGGCGTCTCCCTCAGGGGGACAGCCGGCTGGTCAGCAGCGGTCAGGGGGAGGCGTCTCCCTCAGGGGGACAGCCGGCTGGTCAGCAGCGGTCAGGGGGAGGCGTCTCCCTCAGGGGGACAGCCGGCTGGTCAGCAGCGGTCAGGGGGAGACGTCTCACTCAGGGGGACAGCCGGCTGGTCAGCAGCGGTCAGGGGGAGGCGTCTCACTGAGGGGCTCCTCCTCAGGTTTCTCAGCCACCAGTTGTACATGTTCATCTGTAACCGCTGCCCTCAGGCTCAAGAGTCAAGTGGATGTTGGTATTTAAACGCAAACACACACACCTCAGCCCTAACCCAACCCAACCCAACCCAACCCAACCCACACACACACACACACACACACACACACACACACACACACACACACACACACACACACACACACACACACACACACACACACACACACACACACACACACACACACACACACCTCACCCTAATCCTGTTGGCCAGAAGGTGAACTGCACCGTGGTGGATTCACCACCTCTTGGTTATTATGAATAAAACATAAAATCTGCTTTAAATCAGGTTCCTTGTTAGGATTATGACAAAAGTAATGATATCATAGTCCTCCAATCTAAAACTGGAGGGAGATAGGGAGACAGGGGGGGGAGGGAGACGGGGGGGGGAGAGAGGGAGGGGGAGGGGGGGAGAGGGAGGGGGAGGGGGGGAGAGAGAGAGAGAGAGACAGGGAGAGAGAAAGAGACAGAGTGTGTGTCCGGCCGTCTGTCTGTGGTTGTCGAAGATTAACCGAGATATAAAACACTTAGACTAATTTAAGAGAGAGAGTGTAAAAGAAATCGAGGGGCCCGGAGCAAGAATTGACAAAAGACTTTATCGTGAAGAAGAACAACAACGATAACAGCCGAGTAGGTCTCAAGAGTCACTGCTCGAACATCGACTCGACTGCTCTACATCGACTCTATATACACACATTCATACAAGAATCCCTTTGTTCCAATGGAGGTTTCCGCCCACATCAATCTTCATCAATTATCAGTCTCAGAATATTATCAACAAAAGTGATTTTGGACACCAGTCTGAGGCCAGCATACATTAACCCTGTAGTCAAAATAATCATAGGGCTGAAGGCTGAGGTCAACATAGCTTAACCCCGTAGCTTTTCTGCTAATTTCTGTGTCCCACCATCTGTTCTGAATCCAGGCTCTGCAAGTATCATGTGTCTAGTATCATGTGTCTTCTACCATTATATATATATAAGCCATAATAATAATCATGGGTTACCATAGAATATACTCATTAATTTCTACCACACATCCCCCCTTTTTTTGTCTTGATAAGATCATAAAAAAAACATAACAGTCGTTTAGGTCATATTTTACACTACATTTGATCATCGTTAAAAAACCTTTAAGCATGTTCAGGAATCTCAACCTGGCTAAGGCAAAAAAGATCTATCAAATGTCTAACATGTCCAACTAGAATTCACACATAACATAGTATTTTCAGCATGCATTGAAAATTAGCGTTTCAGAATATATGACATAAAAATATGAAACTCAAAAAATGACATTTCAAAAAATAAGTAAATAATAGAAATTAAAAACTAAAAGAAATTAAAACCTAAAATTGTCAACAAGCTTGCATGGATTGGGATAGCTCTGATTATCGTCATGTACCGGTATACTATATAACGTGGGGGGTTTGGGCATCGTAGTTGCTGCTGTTCGCAGCCACATGCCCTGGAACCCATTAGTCCAATGTCCATTTGTTTTCACTGTCTGCAATGGTTGTAGTTCACATGGAGAGGTCACCAGTTAAGAAAATAGGACCTCCTTCTGATGTCTGGTTCTCACATTCCGGTCTCCTCTCTAGTTTCACTCCAATCTATCTCCCCATAGAGCATCCTCTCCCAGTCACCCGACTCCTCTAGGTTGTTCATCGCAAGTGTGAATGATCCATCTGGGGCAGTATTATTTGGAATGAAGGTACAACCCATTTCACCTATAAGAGCACAAACTCCCCCCTTTTCTGCTAAAAGCCAATCTAAAGCTTGTCTGTTCTGCCAAGCCACAGCTTTAAGAAGTATATATTCTCTCATATTTAATTTATACTTTCTGTTATAGCCCCATGCATTCCTGACGTTACTGTTAAACACCATTTCATTGGATTAAATTGGATATGTACTTCGCACCGATTTTTCCTATGCGCATGTTCATAATTCTGGCGGAAGGTTAATGCACATAACGGTTGGTTATCCGACATAACAGCAAACACAAATTCATTAACTTGGTTCTGCGGTGGTATCTGAGCATGTAGACTATTTTCCCTTTCTTGTTGACTATTCCTGAGTGAGTTGGGGCCGGATTGTCCTGTGTTTCTCTTAGGCTTCCTTCAGTACCAGCCCCTGATTCCTGGCTCTTCCAGGTCTGTGTTGTCTCCATGGTTTAATTCCTCCTCGGGGTCTGTCCTTATGCCAGCGGAATCTGGCACAACCCGTAAAGGATCAGGAACAGGCTCCCCGTTTTCAGCATCATCATGTTGCTGTATCTCTTGGCTCGACTGGATCTGGTCCTGGGGCAGCTGGTCAGCCCCAGGTGTGTCTGCGTCTGGCTCCTCCTCCTTACGCTCATCCCTGGCTTTAGGTTGAGCGGCTTTTGTGCAGTGGTTGAGATGATACCACGTGGCACTTCCTTCCACTTGGATGGCTGTTGGTGTTGCGTTGGTGACTTTGTATGGTCCTTCTCTCCTGGGCTCGTTCCACTTTCTCCTGAACATCCTGAGGTACACTTGGTCACCCGGCTCCACCCCCCTTGGTGGCTCCTCCTCCAACTCTGGAACTCTGTCTTTCTCCTGTTGAAAAATAAGCCTGTGTATGCCAGTTAGTTGTCCCATATAGCGTCTTAATTCAGTTTCCAATTGTTCCAATGGAGGTCCTTTATGAGGCCCTCGAATGACAGGCGAAGACATGGGTCGACCCGTAAGCATTTCATGCGGGGTTAGATGCGTCGTTCTGTTAGTTTTCATGCGATAACTCATTAGTGTCAGTCGTAGTGCATTAGTCCTTTAATTTAGTACTCTAATTTAATTTTGTTAATCTTTGTCTTAAGCGTCCGATTCCTCTCTCCACCATACCTTGTGGTTTGAGGAATGTAGACACAGCCTAATCTTTGTTTGACATGCAGATGTTAAATCACTTGTTTGAGTGTTTTCTGAATAAACGCTGCCCTATCGCCTGAGCTAATTTGTGACGGAATTCCAAACCTTGGCATGACTTCTCTAGTCAGAACCTTTATTACCGTAGCCGCACTTTGGTCTTCTGATGGGACTGCTTCTACCCATCTGTTGAACACTGTTTTTTCAAATATTTCACACTCAATTAGCTGGATGTCAATCATTGTTTGCAAGTATGGTGAAGAAAAACCTTGTTTTCAAAAAATTTCATAATTCTCCTCAATACCTCCCCCCTTGCGCAATGGTCAAAACCATGCGCATTAAATGATAAACAAATCTAAGAACGCCGTTGGTGCAACCAACGTCGAAACGTCTAACCTTAAGCATCAGCAAACTGAAACCAATCTTTTGGGAAGGGAAATCGAAACCAGTATGTCCAAATCCAAAGCCCAATATGGGTGGGTTTACCATCAGCCGCCTGAAACCACGCTGTTCCAAAGTCATGCACTAAACCGAAAAAAAAAAAAAAAACGTACATGCGTTAGTGGCCTTCTATACCACAAAGGTCAAATAAAATAAAATAAAACGCAACATGCCCCGTTCCAAGACCACCTCTGCTGCCAGAGCTGACATATCTGACTCCTGTTCCCCCTCCACCTTTCACCAGCCGGCTTTTCCTATGATGGTTGCAGTTCGTCACTTCATGATCAAGTGAGCCAGTGCTCACAGTGACTCTGCCAAGTAATCGTGACTGTGCCTGTTTTAGGTTGTCCCGGGCTTCAAGGTGGGATCTTACCCGTCGTTGGCTAACCAGCCTTCCATACTGGCTTATTGCAGGATGCCGTACCTGGGATACGATCAATCCCCACCTATATGGTGGTATAGATCGCAAAGTGGAGGGATGGAGACAGAGTTTTCAGCCGCATCTGCCTTATGCAGCCATATGTGTGCGTAATGAATACACATCAGGGCAACTATAAAACAAAAGATAATTTATCAGAGTTCAAATTATTAAAGTGTTGCAGCAGCATTAGTGGCATTTGAAGGTAAACCCACTACTTCCGAATCCAATTTGACAACATAGCATGTATGACTCCTTCCCAGCAGATGTGGCGTCAATCCACCTATTGTCCTTTACTAGGGAGATGTGAAAGAAAACAAAAATCACAATATTAAAACTTGCATTTTCAATATTGGGCGACTCACTTCTGTCTTAACTGTTACTCAGAATCACAATTCTCTCCATAATCCTACCCGATTGCCCTTCACTATCTATTTAAATTGGACGACGTAATTAAACCTTTTGTTCTACCTATTACTTGCATTTAGTGTTTTCCATATTTTTGATTCACTACTATACCAAACCCAAACCCTCTATGTTGATCTTAACTAGTTTATTCAACACTGAATTGATGCATTGTTTCTATTTACTAATTAACCATATTGTTTTATCTGAAGTGTGCTTGGGTATCCCCTTGTGTACTCCATCACTCGGTGTAGGAGAGGATTCTCCCCTACCTCGGCAGCCCTGACACACACACGAGAACAGGCTCACACACGCATTCTTTCTTATTTTATTTTACTTATTTATTTTGAATGACATTTGTCATTGTGGATAACCTAAATTAGAAATTTGGATAACGTTTTATCATACTTATTTGGTCTAATTTTTAAGTATTGCCGATTGTTTTTTCTAAATTATAAGATCACTTTTAATAAGTTGTCTATTACTTATCATAATCTTGAAGGAAATATTTTATTTGTGTTGTTATCTTGGCACCTAGACCTCGTCAGGTCCAAGCACCAAAATAACATCCAACTATCCACGCAGAATCCATGGGTTGGGTCTGCTCCTCTTTTGATGAGTCACTTTAACCTGGCGCCATTGAACCCATTGACTGCTGTGGAGTGTGGTGTGCAGACACCACACTCCACAGCAGTTTTTTTAACGCTAATTGCTCATGTTTTGGAGTCTAAATAATCATTCCTAAATCCTGTAATCACCATGTAACTTGCTCAGGAACACATCAACACTCAGCTAGGAGAGATGGGGATCGAACCAGCAACCTTCAGGTTACTAGACAACTTAAAAAATACCTGTGTTTTGAAAGCTATTTTAATTATTTTACACATTTCAAACATATTGCGGCGACTCCTACCCCCCGGGGAGTCTGGGTAATGGGGTATTCATAATGTTGTTTGGGGAAAAGGGGTTTTATTGTCTTTAGATAACTTGTTTATGTTATTAGGTTAAAGGTTGGATAGGTGATTTGCTTTTTTGGCCATTTTTGCAAAATTACTTGAAATCCTTATCATAACCCGCTTACAGCCACTGAGTTAGAAGTACTGACATGAAAATTAAACAAGTCAATCATCTGTGGAACGGGCAGGGCTCGAAAAACTCCAGCCAATCATTTCCATTGCCACCGAGTTGCATTGGACAGTAAGTACGTCAATCAAACGGTCGTACTGCACTCCCCCTCCCCCGCGCCCCGCGCGCGACCCCTTCGTGCAGTACTCGTGACCCAGAGCTCGTGACCCAGAGCAAGCTCCTGTTTGTTGTTATCCTGCGGTGGCTACTGGAACTAGTTAATCCACATTTGGACCTAGCAGTAGAAGACAATTTCCATGGCAGACAAGACGCCACCATCCCCACCACCACCACCACCACCAGCAAAGAGAAGGAAAACTCTTTTTCAGAGAGTAATTGATAATAAAAACGCTGAAAGAGAAAAACTGAAATCAAGAATAATCCTAGGCGCTGCTTTCGAACGTTGGCGGCAACTGAAGGACGAGAAGGGTCTAAAAACCGATGCTTGTGTGGCGGTTGACCTAGTTTCAAAGTTTATACCGTTTATACTCGGTAATACCGGTGTGGAGACGAGTGTATTACTCGGTGTGAAAATGTCCACACCGCGGCAACCCTAGTGAAAACCAGGACTTCCAATACAATTATATGAAACAAACATACATTTTCTAAAAATAGTAATGATTTATGTGACCGTTTAATGTTTATAACATCTGGTCCAACCATAGCAGCGAGAACGTATTCTCAGCAGGGGGTGCTGGAAAAAAAAAAACTCAGCCTGCACTAGACTCGCAACTCGTTACATTGATAAAAAAAGATGTATAGCAGCGCAGCTCAATTACACCAGTGCATGCGCGCACGGTTGAAAATCGATCGTTCACATCCAGCTGCTCACAGAACAAGTTTAGCGCACCACCGCTACCATCACACTTTTTCATATAACCTTTTTTCAGCACCAGGTCATATGAGCATTAAATAAATGCTGCGTCTCAAAATGCCTTGGACAGCAGCGAGGATGACTCGCTTTGCCACGGGCCGAAACAGTTCGGAGCGACCGCAGCCAGAGCGAACACAGCGGGGCAGAGGAGTGTCAGGAATAGTCTTTGGTGTACACATCAGTACGGCCTATTTGCACTACTGTTTAGTGGCAATGCAGTGTTTTATTCGATGCCTTTTTATTTTCGTATATTATTTCAATGAATACAATTTATTTATTCATAAAAAACGGATCTGGTCTTCAAATCTTTTTTCCAAATATAGGTCGTCTTACAATGGGGTTTGTGTTTATATTCGGACCAATACGGTACAGCGGGCGCTCACATGACGTTAAGCATTTCCTGGTGCATAATGGGACGCTTCAGAACCTAAAATCCCGTTTCTCCCCGTTGACACGACAACACATAACCGGCGTTTTCAGAAATCTCCACTTTGGCCGGAGTTTTTAGAAATGATCGTTTTCTGTGATAAGACAGGGCCTCGGACAGGGGGTGTTGCAGCACCCCCAGCACTCCTACTTCCCGCGGTACTGGGTGCAACTACAGCTGAATGTAGTGCCATGTTGTTAAACGAAAACCTACGCTAGCCTGGCTCGCTCTCGCGCATCTCTGTTCGCGCTCGTGCATGATTGCGCGTCCAGGTACTTGGAATGGGTGGAGTCAGAGTCAGCGTTGAAGGAGAGGGGGTAGGACCATTTGAGTTGTGTATTTTCAAAATCTGCTGCCGTTTCGCAAATCACCTACCCAACCTTTAAGTGGGGTTAACGGGTTTGGGGTTCTTTATTGTTTGTGTGTTAATTGTGATGTGTAGTGTGATCGGGACCATTAGTGAGAGTGTTGTGTGTGTTGGTCAGGTGTGCCGTGTTTTCTGTTGTGTGTTTGAATAAAGGCAGCTCTCGGGGTCGTGCGGTGTATTGAGGCACGAGAGTTGCGCCGCCATTTAATCCTGGGCTCCCGTCTCGTCCTTCTCGCGCTGCTCGCCACAATATTTCTGAAACATTACAACATCTTTTTGCGTTTTTAAACAACACAATTTAACAACTTTATCTAAGCATGTTTTAGCTTAACCTTTTTTAAATACATTTGAACATCTTAATCTGTGTAAACTGCCAGTTTACAGATTCATTCAGGGTCCCCGACTCTGAATTTTCTGAGTCGAATCAGATCTGCCTTTTCAGTCCAGAGATTCGACTATTCGGCGGGGTTTGTTTACCGGCGTTGCTATGGTGACCTAAATTATTATAAGCAACTGAAAACGACGCCGGTTTGAAACTAAAACTGTGATTCTGAAAAAAGTATAAATGCTATCAAAATTCCGTTTAGATAGTATTGAAGATACAAGTGTGTAGATTTGTTTAATGGTTTGAACGATGGTAAACGGTTGAAAAAGGAATGAGTTAAGATCTCTAGAAGTAGGTGTATCAGAATGGGCTGACGTCTTCAATGAAAACAGCTGAAAACGAAGCGGTATGAAACTAAAACTGTGATTCTGAAGACATGTTAAATGATATCGAAATTCTGTTTCGATATTATTGAAGATACAAGTGTGTAGATTTGTTAAATGGTTTGCACGAAGATAAACGGTTGAAAATTGATTTAGTTATGTTACTTCTACAGTTGAAGTACGACTGATGATTTGAATCATCGTCTTTCAGGGTTTTCTTCAGGTTTATTTTTTTCTCACGTGGCGCCCCCCCTTTAGAACCCTGGCGCCCCCCAGGGGGGGCGCGCCCCACAGTTTGAAAACCACTGATATATACCACATGATGTTCCGACGCGATGGAGAGTCTCCAAGAACCACAGAATCACCAATCCCAGTGGTGGTTCTAGGTTTTTTCTAAAACAGTGGACATGGGTTATGTAGTATAGTATCTTAGCTACTGGAGATATCGCGAGATGCTGGGGGGAGATCGCGGGATCGGCTAGACTGAGAGCAGGGACATGGTGATTATAATGTGTTAATAAATCGAGTTAATAAGAACCTGACTGATCATTTATGGACAACACAACATTTGGCGACGAGGATGGGATAGTTTGCTATGAAGTCGAAGGCAACAAGACGACACGGATTTCACGTCTAATACGCCGGGGAAACGCAGACTGAACCACGAGTGACCACCATGTCGCAGGAGGGACAACAGGCTGCTGCTGCACCAGTGCCGCCGGCCCCTGCTTTCCACGCTCAACTAGCCCCGCCAGTCCCATTGAACCTGGGAGCATCGGACTTGTATACGGAATACACGTTATGGAAGGACTCGTACAATTTCTTCGAAGTTGCGAGTGGGACTGTCAGTGCACAGGACGCGGTCAGAAGAGCCACGTTTCTGCATTGCATTGGTGCGCCGACCCAGAGGATTTTCGCTAATCTACCCGGAGACAAAGGTACGCATGCGCAGGCTGTTGCTGCCCTGGATGTATACTTTACGCCACGGAGAAATGTGGTTTTGGAAAGACACAAGTTTAGAGAAAGAGCTCAGTTTCCCGACGAGTCGGTTGATGCTTTTGTGAATGGACTGCGGGAACTAGCGAAATCGTGCGACTTCGGCGCACTGGAGAATGACATGATCAGGGATCAGATTGTGGAGAAATGTGCGATGAAGAGGCTGCGTGACAAACTGGTACAGGAGGATGGACTGGTTTTAGACAAAGCATTGTCAACTGCAAGAGCTTTTGAAGCTGCGCAGACGGAGTCTAGATTATTTTCGGACATTGGACATTATGCAAGAGTGTGTAGGAAGAAAATATTTGCACAGGGAGGGAAGAATAGTGACAGAAATAGGGATGAAGAAAAGCCAAAATTTCGTAAACCAGTTAGAGCAGTGCATGAACCTTCTGACTGAGAGTCAGATGAGTTTATTAATGCAGTTAATTCGGAAGGGACTGAAACAGTGAAAATAAATGGACAAAAGCTAAAAATGGTCATAGACACAGGAAGTGGTAGAAACTTCATAGGAGAAGACCTATTTAGAAGAACATTGTCCAGAAGGACAGAACTACGACCAACCAGAAAGAGGTTTTATGCCTATGCCCAGACAACACCACTTAGATGTGCTGGTTATTTTGAGGCAGAAATTAGATGGCAGGACAAGGTAGTGAAAGATGACGTTTATGTCATAGAAGGAAAGGTTGAGGCCTTGCTAGGTAGGAAAGCCAGCTTTGCATTGAAGATACTGAACCCGGGAGAAACTGTGAACACAGTAGGACAGACAGAGAGATTCAGTAATCTAGCAAATTAATTTCATTCACTTTTTAAAGGACTAGGTCAAATTAAAGGTTACAGTCATAAAGTTAGTCGATGAGAAAGTCTCACCTGTAGCTCAGGGTTTGAGGAGAGTCCCTTATCCAATGTTGGAGGCTGTGAACCAGGAGTTAGACAAGATGCTTGACCAAGGTATAATAGAGGAAGTGAATGAAGGATCAGAATGGGTCTCCAACATACTACTAATTCCAAAGAAAGACACCAAGGAAGTGAGGCTATGTGTAGATCTCAGGGAGGTGAATCATGCTGTGATCAGAGAAAGACATCCAGTACCGACTGTAGACAGCATCTTACATGCTGTGCAGGGAGCAAAAGTGTTTGCCAAGTTAGATGCACGGAAAGGGTTTTGGCAGTGTGACTTAGCCCCTGAATCTAGACACCTGACCACGTTCATTACTCACAGAGGGTGCTACCGCCTCAGAAAATTCCCCTTTGGATTATCGAGTGCACCGGAAGCCTTTCAGAAGGCTATGGACTCGATGCTTTGCGGAATGCAGGGCACCGTCTGTTACATGGATGATGTTGTGATCTTCGGTGAGAATGATGAGCAATTGGAACAAAGAAGTCTTCCAGAGATTCACGGACAGAGGCCTAACCCTGAACAGAGACAAGTGCATATTCGGACTACAGCAGATTGAGATACTTGGTCATGTGATCTCAGCCGAAGGAATTAAACCAGATCTAAGGAAGGTTGAAGCTATCTGTAAAGCACCAAGACCTGAGAATGTACAGTAGGGCTGTCAAAATTGCTCAAAAATGACATTCGAATGTTCGTTTGGAAAAAAATCATGAATTCGAACTATTCGAATATCTGGTTGCCTATTTTACGCAGTTGCCGTCAATATGTCAATAATGCGACAAAACCATGGTTCAAATTAGCGGGATATATATACTGTATATCCTATAAACAGCCCAGTAACGTGGAGGCCTAATCATGAAAAGCCACAACTTTGTATCGCTTGCATTTCACCACCACACCTGCAAGCGCGCAAACTATAGTAATCTGAAGAAGACGCCCGCTTCTGAATGTTACCAAGTATGCTAGTGGTAACGTTCCTTGCTTTGCTTACCAAGTTACCATTTATCGAGAAGGCCTATTAAAATCGATAAAGAAAAATATGCATGTCGCCTACGTCTTCCAACATGCCAGCGAAAGGGCCAGCACTACGCACCGTTCGGATTCATGAAAAAAAAGCTGTCTCGGACTTTGCCGAGAACATTGCGTTATAGCAGCTTTCACCAGCCAGACTACTAGCTCCCTGAGCTCTACTTCGGATGCTTATTGAATGGCATAGCCGAGCTGGAATACCTATATCCAAGTACGGAAACCCCGAGGGGATAAAATACATTCGCTCTTCACAATACTAGTCTGTTACACTTGTACCGCGGGAGTGTTTTTTCACATTCGAATATTATGAGGGAAATCGCGAACAGACAGAGGCTCATTCACAAAGCAGATAGAGGCGCTTGTACCGCGGAAGTGTTTTTTCACATTCGAATATTAATTTTCACGTTCGAATTCGCGTTTTTGGATACATTTCGAACGAATATTCGAACTTCGAATATTCGTTGACAGCCCTAATGTACAGCTACTTCGCTCATTCCTAGGCACCTGCGGATTTCTGATGAAGTTCATACCGAGCTATGCGAACTTATCAGAACCTTTAAGGAGGTTGACTCGAAAAGGACAGGAATGGGAGTGGACGACAGAAACAGAGAAATCGTTCCAAGCAATGAAGGACGCGTTGGTAAGTGAGCCATGCCTGGCTTACTTTAAGCTGAATGCACCAACAGTAGTCATCAGTGATGCGAGCCCAGTAGGACTAGGAGCAGTCTTACTTCAAACCCAATCAGATGGACGGAACAAGCCAGTGGCGTATGCGAGCCGTTCATTGACTCCAACCGAGCGCCGCTACTCTCAGATAGAGCAGGAAGCTCTAGGTTGTGTTTGGGCTGTGGAACATTTCAGAACATACCTGTGGGGAGGAAAGTTTACGCTACAAACAGACCACAAGCCCCTCAACTACATGTTCAACCCAGAGAAAGCTACACTATCGCCACCCCGCATACAGAGATTAGGCTTGAGACTACAGCCGTACGACTACAAGATCGAACACATAGTGGGAAAATCCAATGTGGCAGATTCACTATCAAGACTTCCATTACAAGAGACTGAGGACAATGAGTATGTGGAATTGTATGTCGACAGAGTGTTGTCAGTGACTCTGCATGATGTACAGGCGATAACTCTGGAGGACATTCGCCTGAAAACGGCAGAGGATAAAACACTGATGCAGTTGAAGACGATCGTGGAGACAGGAAAATGGCCAAATCCGGTTCCGGAAACCTTACAGCCATTCAACAGGTGTGCAGAAGAGTTATGCACATACGATGGACTTGTACTGAGAGGACACAGGTTTGTGTTACCGAAAGCAATGACAAAATGAGTACTCAGGATCGGACACGAGACGCATCAGGGTGTGGTACGTACAAAACAGTACCGGAGGAGTAAATTCTATTGGCCTAACATGGATTTGGATGTTGAAAGAGACATTAGAAACTGCTCCGCCTGTGTACTCAATCAGCCGCTCCAGAACGATCAACCCCTCCAACCACTTGACTTACCACCGAGACCTTGGACGAAGTTAGGTATCGATCTGGTAGGTCCTATCCAGAACAAGTTCATATTGACTGTGATTGACTACTATACCTCATTTCCAGAGGCTGTGGTGATATCTGACATATCATCAGCAACTGTCATTACAGAAATGACAAAGATCTTTTCTCGATTCGGATTCCCCCTAGAGGTCGTGACGGATAATGGCAGGCAGTTTGTAGGACAGCTTTTTGAGTCGTTCCTCAAGACGTGTGGAGTCAAACACATTCGTGCATCTCCATATTATCCGAAATCGAATGGGAAAATTTAGAGATTTCACCGATACCTAAAGAAAGCCTTCAGAGCGGCCGAGTGTGAAGGAAAGGTGTGGGGGGAGGAGCTTCCTAAGATTCTGATGGCATATCGTTCAACGCCACACAGAGCGTCGGGGGAGACACCAGCTATGCTGATGTTTGGACGAGACATTCGAACAAAGATTCCAAACGTGGAGAAGGGAGATGACATATCACACAACAGAAAGAAGACAAATGACATCCGACACCATCACCAGGAGTACAGAACCAAAATGAAACAGTACGCTGACCAGAAGAGAAGAGCGAAGGAACACAACTTTGAAGTTGGTGACGTTGTGTACATTGCTAGTATGGAGAACGGAAAGCTGGATTCCATATTCAGAGACACTCACTATGTGTTACTCAAAAACACATCGGACAATTCTTTCGAACTGATTAACACAGAAGATGGATCAAAGGTCATCAGGAATGTCAAACATCTGCGCTACACTCCAGTGGTAATGGACTTTGATGTTCCGGAGCCAACCGAGGCTCGGGTTCTCAATGACAATCTGGACATGGAGTTCGCTCAGATCACTCCAGCAGTCGAGATTCCACCTGAACCCGACTCTGCCCCTGTTCCAGAATGGCAGGTTGTCACTACCAGGCGTGGCAGGGTTGTTAGAAAGCCCGCACGTTACAGGGACACTTAGTAACTGTAAAGTGAAAAAAAAAAAGTTATGTTCAACTGTAATAATCATCATATTGAATCTGTTAATGAATGAAAAAAAAAAAAAAAAAAAAGAGTTGTGAACATTTCAGTACAGTGTTATTGTAGGCAACAGTAATAGACAGTTAGTCACAAGGGATTTAATTTGATTGTTTGTAATGAAACCCTTTTATGTTGAAGTAGTACTTTAATTCTAAACAAGGGAGGGATGTAGTATAGTATCTTAGCTACTGGAGATATCGCGAGATGCTGGGGGGCAACCCAGTCGCCAAGAAAAAACGTTGACGGTGTACGTTTCCATGAACACTGGATACGTAGCATTTCAACGTAAAAAATAGCGTGTTATACCTACAGTATCCACGCGTGCCGCTGTGGAGGCGGGTTTCGGGGTTTGGGTTTCACGGCTTTCGCGGCAAATTGTGGACACGATTGTTTAGGGGGGGGGAGGAAGACTGTTGTTGACCGGGGAGGGGGGGGGGGGAGACACGTTTGTTGAGGGGGGGGACGACGACACGTTTGTTGAGGGGGGGGGGGGGGGGGGGGGGGGGGGGAGACACTTTTGTAGGGGGGGGCACGCTCGACAACGAGAGTTGGTTTTTATTGAACGCTCGACAACGAGAGTTGTTTTTTATTGAACGAGACTTCAACACGGAACAGCTGCACGACACGATGGTCACGTCACTCTCGGTGACGGTGTCGACAACAATGAACACACGAACAATGTTAATAGAACAACACACAACCACATAACATCCCGAACCCATTAACCCCACTTAATCCTAACAACAAAACAAGTTAACAAAAGCCCCATTTGTCAACTGACAACCCCAATTCCCAGAATCCCCCGCGGCTCCGGAACACGGCGTAGCCGATATTAATCTTTATTATCTGAATGGGAAATGCAATATTTTAGGACAGATACACCATTAAACGCGTTTCTAATGACATTTCTAGCGAGAAATGTACATTTTCCTTACATAATCTTCAGTCAGTGAATGTGTATGATCTTTATTAATCTTTATTATCTGAATGGGAAATGCAATATTTTAGGACCGATTCACCGTTAAACGTGTTTCTAATAACATTTCTAGCGAGAAATATACTTTTTACTTGCATAATCTTAAGTCAGTGATTGTGTCTGATCTTTAGTTTTATAGTTATTAGGATTTGATCGGCTCGCTCGCATGTTTCAACGACGTCAGGTTGTTAGGAATAGGGACGCTGCTTTCGCTAAACTAGCAGCTCACGTGCTTCCTGCGTTTGTGTTATTAAACTGTTACTTTATGTAACTTTTAATGATATCATCTTGTTAGAAACACGTATATCTGAGAGCCAACCCAGTCGCCAAAAGCATACGTTGACAGTGTACGTTTCGTGAACACTGGATTACGTCGCATTTCAACATAAAATAGCGTGTTTTACGCGCACGCACACACACACACACACACACACACACACACACACACACACACACACACACACACACACACAGACAGACAGACAGACAGACAGACAGACAGACAGACAGACACACATACACACGGTGCATTTCGCTGCTAAAACAACAACAAAATTCCCTAAAATATTATTACTAAAGAACCGTTTTCCAAAGAACGAAATGTAAACCAATGCATTCTGAATGGGAGTGTTTCTCCGATTTTTCCATGCTTCACAGAACGAAATGTAAACCCATGCAAATAAAGACTTCATGGTCATAATAATTTAAATATCATTAATCTCCTGAGTGTGTTGGGTGGTATTCTATTTTTTTCAACGGGGCTGCATCCAGTCACTTGACCGTCATGGTTGCTATGGTGGTTGCTATCGACCGCCCCCTCTAATCCTTACATGGCTCTAAAAACCACGCGGCAAAGGAGCTGCCGTAAATTGTGTTGTTGTTGTCGTAAACTGGGGTCCGACGGTTAAAAAATAGACAGATATTCCGAGGTATCCTTAAAAGGCAGCTTGGATGTTTTTATTTTCTGCAGTTTAGACTTCTTCTATAACCTATTTTTGAAAGCAAAACACCAAGTTCATTGATTTAACGAGGCAGGGTTATTTGAAACAATTTATTCAATAAATATTTGTGAGAGGTCATTCCTTCTCCTGAGTTTGCTTCCTATTTATGTCTAGTGTACACCCCTACTGTCCAAAAGCATCCCCCCCCCCCACCCCCCTCCCCATATGGATTTGGAGAGTTGTTGCCACGTCCCAGTGGTGGAAGTATCATATACTATGAAAGAGGGCATTCAATTAGGCCGAAGCCCTAAAGGAAGTGATGCAATAGGTGACTGAGGCGAGAACATTTAAGTAAACTGTACCTTGGGGTCTCTTATATATCAAAGGGGGTTTCAAAGGACGCATATACGCTTCAACCTGTGGCTCCAGCCCTACAGGAAATGACTCAGCAAGTGCTCCATCTCGTTGCACCTGCACCCAGCGGCTCGCTTGCAAGATTTTGGCCTGAAGTTCTTCCCAGACCTATACCCTAACAGTCCAACATGCATATCTGAGAATCAGGCCTCTCTTCAATAATGACAAAATGTTATGAGAGAAATACAGATTCATTTTTTGTTATCTCATAAGCGGCGTGGTACCGGCTCCTTTTGACCTTTTGACCCCAGACTTCAAAGACGTGGCCACAGGCCAGCTGTGTCTACACACATTAAGCCACAAATGTACACCTCCATCCCGCAAAAAATGGGGCCTAGAAACTAACCTCTGTCTTATGTACAGTGACTGTACTGTTGGAGGTCACGCCCCTTTTCCGGCCTTTTCGAGATAGCTAGGGATGCTAAAATGTTTACACACATTTCCCGGGGCCCCGAGAACGACATATCCAAGATTTGTAGTTCTAGCCCATAGAGAAAAAAAGTTTTCCCAAATGGACTGTCATTTGGACAAAGCCCCTTCAGAAGTGTTGCCTGCGAGACCTAATGGTTCAGAATGTGGTGGAAAAACAGTTTTTGAGATAGGAAGGTCCTACCGCCCTGAAATTTGAATACCATATTCTAGGGCCTAACTGGGACCCCCGCACCGAAACTTGGCCCGGTCGGACCCCGAGTGCAGGAAGGGGGGGCCTGGACTTTCATAATCTTCACTCGGTGAATGTAAAGGATGTTTGGTCGGATGTTATGACGAAGAATCATAATGTGAATGGGAATATTCTATTAATGTCTTGATATCATCTTTCGTCTCAACACTTCTGCTGCAGCCGCTTAAAGTCTCACTCCGAGAACCTTAAAATATGAATCAATCCATTAGAAGTATGAAAATATCTTCATATCTTCGTGCAACAGGGCAAACAAGGTGTCCTTTGACATCTACATTTCAAGACGATTGCAACAGTGCAACACGTGATCATATTTGAATATGTTTCGGGGTAGTAATTAGCTGTCGATTTTGGAGGCCTTTATCAATAATGACCAGCTATAGATTTGCTTCCCGATGGAGATTTTTGACAAATTACATGTTAATTAGCATCTACACGTTAAGCTGAGTCCAATGAGATCAAGCTCGCCCTCTTGCTACACGGAGATCATGTCCTAGACCTAGGTGTACCATGTAAAATATATGTTACCATTAGCTAGAGTGCCATGCTTGGTGTCATTGGACTCAGCTCAACGTGTAGATGCTAAATAACATGTCATTTGTCACAATTTTTTATCGGGAAGCAAATCAATAGCTGCTCATTATTGATTAAGGCCTCCAATTTCGACAGCTAATTACTACCATTAAACATGTTCGAATATGCTCATGTGTGGCACCGTTGCAATCGCCTGGAAGCGTAGATGTTGAAGGACACCTTGTTCGTCCTCCTACGCCACCGGGAAGATATTTACATGCTTCTGATTGACTAATGAATTGATTCAGCTATTCCCCCAGAAGTCTGGGGTCAAAAGGTCAAAAGGAGACGGCACCAGCCCCGTTGAAAAAAATAGAATACCACCCAACACACTCAGGAGATTAATGATATTTAAATTATTATGACCATGAAGTCTTTATTTGCATGGGTTTACATTTCGTTCTGTGTAGCATGGAAAAATCAGAGAAACACTCCCATTCAGAATGCATTGGTTTACATTTCGTTCTTTGGAAAACGGTTCTTTAGTAATAATATTTGAGGGAATATTTTGTTGTTGTTGTTTTAGCAGCGAAATGCACCGTGTGTGTGTGTGTGTGTGTGTGTGTGTGTGTGTGTGTGTGTGTGTGTGTGTGTGTGTGTGTGTGTGTGTGTGTGTGTGTGTGTGTGTGTGTGTGTGTGTGTGTGTGTGTGTGTGCGCGTGTGTATAACACGCTATTTTATGTTGAAATGCGACGTAATCCAGTGTTCACGAAACATACACTGTCAACGTATGCTTTTGGCGACTGGGTTGGCTCTCAGATAAACGTGTTTCTAACAAGATGATATCATTAAAAGTTACATAAAGTAACAGTTTAATAACACAAACGCAGGAAGCACGTGAGCTGCTAGTTTAGCGAAAGCAGCGTCCCTATTCCTAACAACCTGACGTCGTTGAAACATGCGAGCGAGCCGATCAAATCCTAATAACTATAAAACTAAAGATCAAACACAATCACTGACTGAAGATTATGCAAGTAAAAAGTATATTTCTCGCTAGAAATGTTATTAGAAACACGTTTAACGGTGAATCGGTCCGAAAATATTGCATTTCCCATTCAGATAATAAAGATTAATAAAGATCATACACATTCACTGACTGAAGATTATGTAAGGAAAATGTACATTTCTCGCTAGAAATGTCATTAGAAACGCGTTTAATGGTGTATCTGTCCTAAAATATTGCATTTCCCATTCAGATAGTAAAGATTAATATAGGCTACGCCGTGTTCCGGAGCCGCGGGGGATTCTGGGAATTGGGGTTGTCAGTTGACAAAAGGGGCTTTTGTTAACTTGTTTTGTTGTTAGGATTAAGTGGGGTTAATGGGTTCGGGATGTTGTGTGTTGTTCTATTAACATTGTTCGTGTGTTCATTGTTGTCGACACCGTCACCGAGAGTGACGTGACCATCGTTTCGTGCAGCTGTTCCGTGTTGAAGTCTCGTTCAATAAAAACCAACTCTCGTTGTCGAGCGTTCAATAAAAACCAACTCTCGTTGTCGAGCGTGCCCCCCCCCCCCCCCCCCCCCTAAACAAATTTGTCGTCGTCGTCCCCCTCAACAAACGTGTCTCCCCCCCCCCCCCTCCCCGGTCAACAACAGTCTACCTCCCCCCCCCCCCCTAAACAATTGTCAAGCTATCTAGTGTTTGTGCAGCTTCCCTGCTTGAAAGGGATTGGTACAGACCATAGGAGGTTTAACTGGGTTCCACTCATGCAATGACCACACCGTTTTCCTTCTTTAACTCCTCTTTACTTTTCTTTTTGTATTTTCACAGGTACAGGTAAGTTGTAGCAGGTGGGTATTGTGGGTACAGTTGTAAGTGGGTTGCAAGTGGTAAACTGCTAGGTATACTGCAAGGTAAAAAACCTTTAAAGAAAACCAAAAATAACTACAGTAAATGCAGTGCAGAATGAAATAGTAAATACAAACATGTTTTCCGTATATGCATTTAAATACTTATAAATATAAATATATAAATATAAATATTATTAATAGTTTTTAATGTCTAAGCATATTTTCATGAATTCTGTTTTAAATATATGAAACCATTTCCATTTTTAACTGCTTTAAATATCAATTCATTTTTAAATGCACAAATTAATCTTTTTTTATATATATATAATCACTCATTTGAAATGTAAATATAAATAGATCAATAAAGTCAAATAGAAATAACTTTAGCAGTATTCAGATCATTTCTATCAATCTACAGATCAAAAAATAAACCCCATTTGTTTTGAAACAATTTGCAGTCAAACAATCATGTGGCATCAACACCAAACAATTGTCCATGCTTAAGCGCACGTTTTAACGTGCGCTACAAGCGGTTGCGCAACATTACAATCCTTACGGTGCGGCCACACCAAACGCGTTACTCGCGTTGGACAACGCGAGTAACGCGCCTAACCTGACGCTTGACCAGTGTGTGGTGGTTCAACGCTTCCAACGCGTCAACGCGCCAACGCAGCTAGATGAGTCCATGTCCATGCAAGTGAACGGAGCGTTCCCTCTTCGTCATAACTATCAAACCAAACATCCTTCACATTCACTGAGCGAACATTATGAAAGTAAAATGCACATTTCTCGCTAAAAATGCTTCCATAAACGCATTTAATGGCGTAACTATGTAACTATTTCCACCCAGAATAAAGAAAAATGTCGGCAGTGGCTGCGCTGGAGTCCGAGGTAGGAAACCCAAACGCCGCCGTGTTTGGGTGATAGAGTTTAGATCGGGTTAGATTAAATAATCTCGGATATAAATAACAATAATCGGGTTAAATAACTTCACATGGTGGGTCTGGTGTGTTTCCAGCATTCGTAGTGTTGATCAGCAGAGAAGCAGTCCGCCAAGACGTTGAGGTTGCTTAGCAACCAGAGACTCTGTCCATGCAAGTGAACGGAGCGTTCCCTCTTCGTCATAACTATCAAACCAAACATCCTTCAGATTCACCGAGCGAACATTATGAAAGTAAAATGCACATTTCTCGCTAGAAATGTTTCCATAAACGCATTTAATGGCGTAACTATGTTACTATTTCCACCCAGAAAAACCCAGAAAGATGTCGGCCGTATGCTTCTGTGCAAGCTCACTACTCTCTGCCAGTGACGTCGGGTCAAGCTCCACGCTGATTGGCTACCGCGGCTAAGCGTCACGCGTTGGAGCGTTGAAAGTTCAATTTTCTGAACTCCGGGCGTTGGTGCGATGGGCGCGTTACTGCGTTTACGTGCGTAATTACGTGCAACTGCCGCGCCTAACGCCCCCAACGCAACGCTTCAACGCTTCAACGCGTGTACCGCGCCTAAACCAATGGTTCCCTATGCAAAAATGCCGATTTTCAACGCCCCTAACGCGAGCAACGCGGTTGGTGTGGCCGTACCTTTACACTAACAAAATCTTTCTCTTACCGGCCGTTTCTCCAGGCTTTTTATGGCTGTACCAGCGCGGCTTTTTCAGCGCTTTCTAGCGCAGCTTTGCTGCTGCTGGACAGAACGCTGTCTGATTTGTTTGCAACTGGCGTTTCCTGAAAGAGTCTCTCTTCCCCTTTCTGTCCTTTCCGGTCAGGTGACGCAATGACGCGGATTTCCCAGGTAACGCTCTGAGGAGGGATTCCCCCAGCTGTCAGTCGGCGCTGCATATTAACCCCTTCATATCCAGCGGGGATTTTCCAAGTTGACTTCACAACAATCGTGTCCACAATTTGCCGCGAAAGCCTTGAAACCCAAACCCCGAAACCCGCCTCCACAGCGGCACGCGTGGATACTGTAGGTATAAAACGCTACTTTTTACGTTGAAATGCTACGTATCCAGTGTTCATGGAAACGTACACCGTCAACGTTTTTTCTTGGCGACTGGGTTGAGTAGGAGAGGCACTGGCCTGTTCCTAGACTAAGAGATGTGAACACAGAGAGACACTAAAACACACCAACATTCTACATTCCTCCCTCTTGTTCATATGAAACGTAGTTTAAAGATCACCCTTTAAAATGAGAATTCAGTGTATCTACTGGTAAACAATTAACAATTATCTAAATCAACAAAATGAAGCATAAAAGGCAACAGTAAACATAAAAAAAAGTATACTCATCATCCACAAGTAAACCAGGTGTAGGCTAATTAAAAAATAAAAAACTCATTAGGTTACTCATGATTAAACCAAAACAGATTTATATTGTAAAATAAAGGAAATGGAGTGTCCAGACAGCGCCCTCTGCTGGGCAGTGAAGCTCCACCTTCCTCTGACAGCTCTCACTGTCCCCAGCAGTAAAGTGGTTCTGTTGGTCTGAACAACACTAAAGGGCCCAGAGGAAGGCTTAGCCTTAGAAACGGGGGGCAGTTTGGGGCCCCAGACCTTACGACGGGTGGGGGGGCTCTCTAACACAGCTACCCTGAGGGGGGGCAACAAGATCCGGTGAAACACAAAGGGAGATAACTTGATGACCACATAGAGCATGATAACAGAAAGGACCAACGGCAGTGCCATCTGGACTATCTGAGAACACAGAGACCCACCCAGCCCGCTGAGCCATCCCACACATGTACATCAGTCTGTACCCCCCCTCCCATCCTGATCAGGCCAGAGCAGCTCCCACACATGCGTGGGTGCATGTGTGTGTAACGTATGCACACCCTCACCCCCCTCCCTCACCCTCACCCCCCTCCCTCACCCTCACCCCCCCACACCTTCCCCCCATCCGCCCCCTCATGTGTGTGTTTGCATGTGTGATGATGTGTCATTATAGTCCGGGAGCCGGACCCTCAGCCCCGTCACCCCCCCTCAGCCTGACACAGAGACTCCCCTCAGACTCGGGGGGGAGGGAGGGAGGGAGGGGGGCAGGCAGACAGACAGACAGACAGACAGACAGACACACGGGAAGACAGACAGACAGACAGACAGACAGACAGACAGACAGACAGACAGACAGACACTGAGGCCCCTCTGACCCCCCCCCTCAGCACCCTTGGTGTGTGTGTGTGTGTGTGTGTGTGTGTGTGTGTGTGTGTGTGTGTGTGCGTGTGTGTGTGTGTGTCTACAACCGACATAGAGACACTGAGGACCCCACCCCCCCCCAATCTACCCCCACCCCCGGGAGGAGGTCCTCCTGGGTGAAGGAGGACCAGAAGGTGTGGAGGTGTGTCAGTGTGTCTGAGGACCCTCCTCCACCTGGGGACACTCTGTAGAAGGACAGAGAGCCAGCAGGCCGGTCCAGATACACTCCTACTCTGGTGGAGCCAGCGGCGCGGAGAGGGAGGGCTGTCTCTGTACCGTTGTACCAGACAGAGTAACCACCATCAGAACAATAAAGAGTCCAGGACTTGTTGTTCCGTCCAAGCCAGCTGTCACCACCCTGTCCTCTCCTTGTGATTCCTCTGTATGTCACTCCTATCTCAACCCGTCCTTCCCACTCTACCTCCCAGTAACAGCGGCCAGTCAGAGCCTCTCTACCCAACACCTGGTACTGGGAGTCAAATCTGTCTGGGTGATCCGGATACGACTGGTCCTCTCCAACCTCCGTCACCTTCCTGTTGTCCTCAGACAGAGAGAAGTCTCTGTAGGCCGTGTTGGGGTCCAGTGTGAGGTCACAGGCATCTGAGGGAGAACCAGACATGATGAGCTGCTGAACCGCTCTTCATCATCATCATCATCATCATCACTGGTACTGTTCTGTGGGGGGGGGGGGGGGGGGGGGGGTCATGTGATGTTATAGTTCCACTATTGTTACATAGTAGTAACAATAGTGGACCCGGACCGTCACCCCCCCGCCCCCCCCTCCCCCTCCTCAGCACCACCTCCTCCCCTCCGACTCAACGCCCCCCTCAGCCCCCTCCCGCACACCCCCCCCACCAACAGCCCCCCCTCAGCCCCCTCCCCCCATCAGGTCCCCCTCTCAGTCCCCCCTCTCACCCCTCCCATCAGTCCGCCATCTCACCATCCCCCCCCCCCCCCCCCCCATCAGGCCCCCCTCTCACCCCCCTCTCACCCCCCCCCCCCCCCCCATCAGGCCCCCCTCTCACCCCCCCCCCCCCCATCAGGCCCCCCTCTCACCCCCCCCCCATCAGGCCCCCCTCTCACCCCCCCCCCCATCAGGCCCCCCTCTCACCCCCCCCCATCAGGCCCCCCTCTCACCCCCCCCCCCCCAACAGGCCCCCCTCTCACCCCCCCCCCCCATCAGGCCCCCCTCTCACCCCCCCCCCCCCCCCCATCAGGCCCCCCTCTCACCCCCCCCCCTCCCCTGAGCCCAGATGTTAGCTTCATGATTCATGATGGTGGACAGTATTAATATACGTAAGATACATGATGTCAGCCATCATCTTCATTCCCAGTAGGATGTGACCTCACTTCCTGCTGTGTGGACGGACTTTCCATTTCAATAGTGAGTGTGTGATGTGATGAATCAAACAGACACTTACACTTCTTTAGAGCTGGTTTCAGCCTCCACACTCCACCGTGCTCCACACTGGGGGGGAATCAAGGTGAGAGCAGCATGTTGAAACATTCACCTTCATCATCTGCCGTCTCATAACGTTCTGCACAACATGAGTGACTGCGGCCTTTTCAAACCACTTCATCTAGCAGCATGACTCCTTGTAGGAGACTTTGTCCCTGAGTGGTGAGCTGTCCTCTCCATACCTGAGAGTGTCCAGTCTCCAGCGTGGATCCTCCAGTCCAGCAGAGAGCAGCGCAGCTCCAGAGTCTCCTGGGTGATTGTAGCTCAGGTCCAGCTCTCTCAGATGGGAGGGGTTGGAGCTCAGAGTTGAGGCCAGAGAAGCACAGCCTTCCTGTGTGACCAGGCAGCCAGACAAGCTACACACACACACACACACACACACACACACACACACACACACACACACACACACACACACACACACACACACACACACACACACACACACACACACACACACAGGTGTAAAATCCTGTGTTTTTCCAGCCTGCCAACCAGTTTCTTTACGTCCTACTCCAACCACAAGTGGCGTTGCCTTGGTGACGGTCCTTTTATGAAGCACTTCCTGGTCCAGTGAAGGGACACCGGTGGCGAGGTGTGTGTGGATGTGTGGAGCTCCTTCTGGCCAGCGGTTCAAGATGGCCAAGAGAAAGCTTCTCAGCCATAATACGTTAGGTTTTCTAAACCACTCCACATTTGGATTGGGACCATTTGCCACAGCGCCACCCGTGGAAGAAGGCCTTCCCAGAAACAAGCGGGTATTCAACGGCCACATAATACATCAGCATTGTAGCGCCCCAAGCCCTAGTCTCTATTCCGCTGTGGAGCGAGGTCCACTCAACCACAGGACTTTGACTTCTTTATATTTCACTTGATTAAAGTATCACCTTTACCTAGAACTCGGTTAGATTGTACTAACATCTAGATTATAGATCCATCAGGGAAACCACTAACATGATCAAAAGTATTATTATCAGGGGTGCAAACTGGTGATGGCCCAAAAAGGTAGTAACAACATTTTAATTTCAGAAAACAAATGAAAGATCACAGCACGGACCCAGACCTTCCTGTGATTCATGCTCCGTTCTAACGGTTTAAGTGACTCATTAAAGCAGTCAATGATGTTCAGACCTACTGTATAAAGCAGTGCTCACAACAACAACTTAATCTATTAGAATTTAAAATATAATCATGTGAAACTTTAAATACATTTAAGATAAGTAACATACAATACCTTGCAGTAATATTTGCAAACCCCCTTTGACAAATAATGTTAATTTTCTAATGGCAGCACTCTGGCCATCATCATCTGTACAAGAGACAGTTTACTAAATAAACGACCGATAGACCGATAGACTACTTACACAGGTTCAGGTTCAGGTTCAGGTTACTTTATTCGTACCCGTAGGTAAACTTGTGTTGCAGTTTAAAAGTGGGCTTCCGTCACACAGTTAGGACAACACATACAAACAAACAAAAGTGGGACAGTTACATACAGTGGATAAAACAATTAAAGTGCTCCAGTGCTAATCCAAATTTGGACACTTAAAACTGACCAACATAATTAAAATATAATAAAACCCTGATAAATTACGCATACAAAATTAATGTCGTGCAAATATAGCAGTTTCTACAGCTTGTTCTTCAGCGTGATTGCAGCTGGAACAAAGCTGTTTTTAAAACGCTTGGTTTTAAACCTTGGAACTAAAAACCTTTTTCCAGAAGGGAGTAGCTGAAACTCTTTGTGCAAAGGGTGCAAACGGTGATTTAAAATAGACTCGGTTATCCGCTGTACCTGTCTAGTGTACAGGGAGGCCGGGTTCGGCTGAGATTCACCAATTAACTTACTGGACCATTTCACCACCTGATTGAGTGAGTTCCTGTTCTTAATAGAGAGACTTCCAAACCATGAAACCAAAGAAAAGGATACAATAGATTTGATAAAAGCACGATAAAACAAGGTCATTATGGTTTTATCCACCTGGAAAAAGAACAGTTTCCTCAGACAGTGAAGACGCTGGTGTCCCTTTTTACACACAGCAATACAGTTTTCTTCAAAATTCAGTTTAAAATCAATTATTGTTCCAAGGTATTTGTATGAATCCACATATTGCACCGGTAGTGTTTTTATTGTTGTGACATCGTTAGGGGAAGCATGTTTTCTAAAATCAACGATCATATCTTTTGTTTTGAGTATGTTTAGTTGAAGATGTGACTCCTCACACCACTTCACAAAATCCTCTATTATTGGGCCATGACCAGTCTCATTTTTCTGGAGGAGACTAACAATAACAGAGTCATCTGCATACTTGATTATGGTCCTGTTTGCATATTTACTTTGACACATGTTGGTGTACAGGATGAAAAGTAAGGGTGACAGCACACATCCCTGTGGTGAACCAGTAGAGGAGCAGAGTTGGCTGGACAGTACTCCATTAACCCTGACTCTCTGTGTCCTTTCAGTTAAAAAATCCACAATCCAGCCCACAAGATTAAAACCTAGGTTGAATTGTTCTAAAAGCCGGCTCGCCAGGATGTGTGGTTGGATTGTGTTAAAAGCCAATGAGAAGTCCACGAAAAGGAGTCGAGCATGAGACCCACTTCCCTCCAGGTGTTTAAAAAGCAAGTGGAGCAAAGTGACAGTGGCATCCTCTACACCCCTATGTGGCCTGTAGGCAAACTGCATGGGGTCAAGTAAATGCTCAGTTTTTTGTATGATTTCTAACCTTACCAACTTCTCAAAATGCTTCATTATAATTGATGTAAGAGCCACCGGTCTAAAATCATTAAGGGTTTTTGGACCACTCGATTTAGGGACGGGGACTATAACAGCATCCTTCCAGACTTTAGGAACATGCTGTGTCTGCAAGGATGTATTAAAAATGTAATGAAATATGGAGCTCAGCTCTTTTGCACAGGATTTAAGTAGTTGGCCACATATATTGTCAGGGCCTGTACTTTTGTTGACCTTTGTCGAGTTAAAAACCTTTAAAATATTATTTTGCGATAGTTGAAAGTGCTGTTTTTCTTTTAGTTTCAAACCAAGCTCCTGAACTTCATGGCTAAAATCAAGGGTATCAAAACGACTATAAAAGCAATTAAGAGCATCAGCAAACTCAGTGTCCGACTTAAAGTCCACTAGAGAGAGACGGTTGCTGTGTCTCTGATTCTGGAGGCCCGTTATGGTTTTCATGCTAGACCATGCTGAGCCCAAATTATTGGCAGCCATTTTATTCTCCAAATCAGTCTTATATTTCTGTTTTGCTTTACAAATTTCAATTTTCAGCTCTTTAGTCGCCACATGTAACTCAGAGACTGATCCGCTCTTAAAAGCAAGCCTCTTTTTCTGCACATTAGATTTAACAGAACTATTCACCCATGGTTTATTGTTTGGAAAAATTTTCACCAACTTTATGGTATAATTGTGTCTCTACAGAAGGCAGTATATGAACACACTACATCAGCCAGCTCGTCCAAGTCATCACAACAGGACTGTTTAAACATTTCCCAATCCGTGCTCTCATAACAGTCCCTTAGACAGTCCACAGCTTCTTCTGTCCAGTCCTTTTTTACCCTCATTTGAGTTTTTTCTCTCTTTAAAACAGTTTTGTATTTTGGCAGTAGATGCACACAATTATGATCAGCTGAGCCCAGCGGGGGAAGAGGCAGTGATTTGTATGCATCCCTTACTGATCCATAACAGAGATCAAGCGTGAGAGTAGTTGTCCAATTTCCATGTGTGGATGGACTAAGGAACCAGGAATAGTTCACTCAGAATGCATAATAATGTAGTGGTCTCACCCTATAGTCTGTGGGCCAGGACTGATGCAAAGACAATCCTGGCCAAGCAGCAGAAGTTAAGTGACAATGTCCCAACATTACTGGCCCATTTATGGGTGCACTAAAGATGCAAGAGTATTCTTAATGTTACTGTTTATAACACAGGGCGCTTTAAGACACTTAGAGTATCCCCACTTCTCCCAGAACCACTGCTTACAGCTGTTGAAATACAGCTGGACTTAAAGGGGACCTATTATGCTTTTTCGACTTTTATGACCTATAAACGTAGTTATAATGATTGATAGTCATGTTTAACCATACCAAAGTGTCAAATAATGACGTACATGCATTTCGACGTATTCCCTGCTGACAGTCTGGGGTGGCTGTGCAGAGCGCTAAACACTCGGGACAACGTTAGCGATTTACTTGTTCACATTTCCGGGAAATCATCTACGTAGACGTACTCCTGCCGCGCCCCCATATGCCTGGTCAAATCTGCCCGCACGCGCGCTTCAAGGAAGGTAACCAATCACAACTGAGTTGGGTTGGCAGGAGGGGGGCGAGGGGGCGGAGAAGGACGAAACCGAGCGTTGACAGAGAAGGCTGAAAGCGCCCAGATGAGAGGAAGAGTTTCCCGAAAATCGACATCGTTTTTGTGTATGATCAAACATGACCATCAATCATTATAACAACGTTTATAGGTCATAAAGGTCGAAAAAGCATAATAGGTCCCCTTTAACTATCAATTAACAAGTATTAATCCTTGGCTTTCCTTATTTATTTGTTCATAATGAATAGAGCTTTAATGAGTTTGTCTCTTCACTGGGTACACAATATAACAATATATATTGTTATATTGAATAACAAGTTATTCTGTATCCTATCCATATTTGTGAGTAAAGAATTAGCTATTTAAATAATGAGGACTGGATATAGTAAGCTTCAAAACACGTTTTGTTTGACAATTGCAAGTTTCAAATCATTCTTTCCAGAGACCCTCCAAAATGTTTCTGTTGAGGCTTTCAGGGGGTCTGAGGTGTCCAGCTAGGGGTAAGACCCTCCAAAGACCCCCTGTACTTCACCCCGCTCTAAACTATCATTGTCTCCTATAGAGGGGACAGTGGGGGGGGGGCAATAGTATTATATTTTGAGTTCATTTTATATTTATAATTGAAAGATTGCAGGCATATGGATGTATTAGAATATCCACCTAAACAACAAGGTGTTACATCTCCAATGATACAAAGTCATGGATGTGGTCATCACAGGTACTGAGTTATAAGCTGGGTTCATAACTGTCCTCTGATGTAGAACTTGTGGTGTAACTGTTTGACCATTGAGTAAAACTGACCTTAGAGTTTCCAGTGTACAGTGTGGACTCCCCAGTCCAGCAGAGAGCAGCTTCATTCCTGAATCCTTCAGATCATTGGTACTCAGATCCAGCTCTCTCAGACTAGAGGAGTTGGAGCTGAGAACTGAGGCCAGAGCTTCACAGCATCTCTCTGACAGATGACAGCCAGTCAGCCTTCAAACAAACAATAAACACAACATGTTAGGACTGTGATTCATTTTTTTATTTGAAATTACTCATAAGATATGTTTTATTAGTTTAACTAAATGTCAATACGGTAGATCTTTAAATTATGACACTTAGAGGTCAGATAACTAAAGATTTAAGATAACCTTTAGTTAAAAGAAGAATCAGTTATTTAACTTTACTAAACAACTCTAAAGTGCACCTAACTAGTCACGTTTCCATCTAAAAGGTGAAGCGAATCTTTAGAATGTTCGCAAAAAATAAATTCGAATTGGGTGCATTTCCATTAAGTGGTTGGAGCGGAAAACTACACCCATTCCAGGACTTCCAGCTAGGGGTAAGACCCTCCCAAGACCCCCTGTAATTCACCCTGGCCTAAACTATCACCGCCCCTCACACAGGGGACAGTGGGGGGGGGGCAATATTATAATTATTTTGAGTTCATTGTTATATTTACTAGAGTTTTCAAGCGAGCGTTGCGTGTGCTCAACCTCTAGTTGTAATTAAATCCATAGCAATAATGTGGAAACCCCAGTCGATAATGTAACAGATTTCTGAAAACAATAATCATCATTGAGATTAAACATCTCTTCCAGTGTCCTGGCCAAGACAGGCAGCAGTTGCCTACAGTCACACATAGCATACACACAAAACCTAAGTAAAATAAACCAACTACAACAGTCCGCAGGGGGGAAGGGGGATATCAACATCGCAAGACATTTCGGGAGGCTCAAGAAGTAATATTACATTTGAGCAACAAAGTGTAGTCTTGCGGTAGACTCTATAGACATAATTCACCATACTGTGTTATTTGCATGTTTTCGTTGTGTTATAGGGACCCTGTCTCTTTAAGATCACGTGACTTGTGTGTTGATATGCCGGTCGCCGCAAAGTTTGAATTTAACGGTTATTATATGACAAAATGAACGACCTGCCGTCGAGGTGAGAAATTGTCTCTTCCCTTCTTTTATCGCACGTTCTACAGTCTATAGATAGAACGTCTTACCTGGGAGAGTTTGTTGATGGTGGCGCCGTTATGTTCAAAAACATAACGGCTTACCTAGGTGAGTGTGCCGCTGCCTTTGTCTAGACGTGCGGTGTGCGCACATGCGGTGTGTGCACGTGCTTGTGTGTGCGCTTCCGTGTATGTGATGGGCCTTTGTCTTGACGTGCAGTGTGTGCGCTTGCGTGTGTGTGTTCTTTTCCGTGTATATTCGTGCCCATGTGCGTGTGTGTGCGTTGTGTGTATGCGGCGTGTATGTGCGTGCTTGCGGTGTATGTATGCGTTTGCGCGTGCTGCTCTTGAGCTGCAGGCTGCTTGGCACATGACTAACTTGAGTCACTGGTGCGACAGGCCTGCTATTATAGTAGTAAGATAATTGAAAGATTGAAGGCATATGGATGCATTAGAATATCCACCTAATGTTTTGTATATTAGGGTTACAACCAGCGGCCGCACAAGGGGGGGGGGGGCTTAAGCTCCCTCTGAAAAAGGCTGAGCCCCCTCCAAGCCCCCCCTCATTTTGTTATGAAAACTATTTTATTTTATTTTAAAAATGTGTTTTTAATAATAATGTGGCGAGCAGCGTGGGAACGACCAGACGGGAGCCCACCTTATAAGAGTTTGCAACTCTGGTGATCCAAACTCTGCACGACCCTGCGAGAGGCTTCATGTAAACACACCACACACACACTTGAAACACACATCCTGTCGCCCGCAACCACGACTGCCTCAGTGCCGCCGACCCTCCCAGGATCCGATGCGGCACTTGGCGACCACGGCCGTGATCACCACAATAATATGATAATAATATATATATACATATATATATTAATACATGAAGACATCGGATTGACTTATATGTAACAAAACGGAACTATGAAATCCTATTTTTCGATCCTATCAAGTGATGATGAACGTTGCTGTTTGTTGTATGATTTGATTGGTTGATTCGTATCATATTGTAGTGCAGGGGTCGGCAACTGGCGGCCCGCGGGCCATAACTGGCCTGCAAGACATAATATCTGGCCCGCCAGATTATTCTGAAGTTATATGATTTTATTTTTTATTTTTTTATATCGAATATCTATATCTGTTAGCTTAAATGTAAAGGGCCGGATACAGTGAACTTTATTTTCTTTTACAACCGTTTTTTAATTTAAATTGATCAAATCCTGCTACTACTCCCTGAATGTTAGAGACACACTCGTCACGCGTAAGCTGCAAGGGGCTGAGCGGGAGATATTGGTAACTATGCAATATTAAATGAAACGGAACCGCCCTCTATAGGCCTATATACAACAACCATGGCGACCCAACATTACGTATTTTTGTCTGATAATGCACGCAGAGAAAGGCAGGAGCTGTTGACAAAAGTCCACAAAAGATTTAAGACGCCAAGCTCTGAGACTTTGCTGTTTAACGCAAGCCGAGTCTCTTATGAGCCTACTTCGCCTACAGCTCTTCTAACGGTGAGTAGACTAGGAACGGAGGTTTGTCTACGTGCGCAGTCAGTCAGTACCCGCCATGGTGTGTGTATATGTGCGTATGCACAGTCAATCAGCCCCCACCGTTGTGTGTGTGTGTGTGTGTTTGTGTGTGTGTGTGCAGTCAGTCAGCACCCGCTGTGGTGTGCGTGTGTGTTGTGTTGTGTGAAGTGTTTCAAGAATGGTTGGCTGCTTTTTTAGGTGCGCACTACGGCCCTCTCTCCAGCAAAAGACCTTTCTACACTTTCAAGCCGGTTCGGTCGAGGCTTGGCACGCCCGGCGATTTCACCGTCTTAACTCAAGTTTCCTGTGTAAAACCGAAGGGGTTAAATCCCCCGTTTGTCACGGTGCAGGCTTTCTTGGTTCACTGCAGAAGGCGGGGCTGCACACGGAGTCTAGACCTTTAGATTTTTATGAATGAAGACACCTGCATGCAAGAATGAGTTCACGTCTGAATGTAGGCTGCAAACGCGATTAACTATTTACAAGTGCAAAATGCCAACATATTCTTTATTGTGCTGACCACGTGTTTTTTTACAGACAAAAGCCTCGTAAGGACAGTTCCTCTGCTTCACTCGTAGATCTTTCAACGTCTTTGTTTAATACGGCTGCATCACCCTCTCTCACATGGTCAGCAGCTCGCAGATTACACTTTCTCTCCAGTTAGAACTGCTCATGATGATATCGCTGCATTCATTGTTTCTGTGGAGACAGTGCAGCAACACATCTACCCAAGCCCCCCCCTCCCGGAACCGCGAAGCCGTCACATTTAAATCAGAATGAAACCCAATATACCGCCAATGTGCGTAGGGTCCGGGAGGGTAAATTGGGGTGCTAGCTCAAGCAGGCAATTTACCTCGGGCAGTGTAAACGCGCGGACCATGCAGCGAAAAAGGCGTTCATAAGGCGACATATACTCTGCCAAATATGCCGACAGGAGAGGAGGAGCAGCTTTTTCTTCAATTTATCTTCATATCAAGGGTTAGGACCAGTGGCGTAAATATCGACAGTGCAACTGGTGCACTACACCGTCAGGTGTCAATTCTTCGATTTACATGGAGTTTATTGCCTTACGAAAAGCACGAGTACAGAAACTTTACGTCCATGCAAGAGTAGAAAATAGGTTGCCACTACAGTTACAACACACACCTCATAGCGTCAATAACAAACTAAGGATGTGTTACAACACCAGCGGTGGGTACAAGTAACGCAAATTAGTAAAAAAGTATTTTTTACGGGTAACGAGTACTTTTCACGTTGCTTTTTTAAGTCTGTAATTTTGCTCTTACTAGAGTAAATATTTGATTTAGAATTCTAGTCTTTACTCAATTACATCTTCCATTGGGTCTTCATTAAAATGAGTATTTTGATAAAATCATTATCTTCGTTGTCAAGCGTACACGTAACGCGCCCTCCTTAGGCTGCAAGACTGTTGTGATTCCACAGCCGAGGAGACGAGTCGACCGCTGCGTTGAGTGTGAGGACTAGAAACCTGCGTTCATGCAATACGTAGGCTGAATCGCAATCGAGTCAAGAAAAATCTGATTGACCAATCAGCTAACCAAGCCATCCTGGGTAGTGTTCCTACAAAGTTCTGTCCTTTTGTCAAATGCACAGAGCTGAAATCAATTGGTTTGAAAAGACATGAAATTAATTGTGTTGTATTGTTGAATGTTTGTTTAATGAGCACACACACACACACGTTGGGCCCTATCTTGCATCCGGCGCAAGTGACTTAGTCACTGGCGCATGTGTCGTTGCTAGTTTACAACTGGCGCAGAGCGTTCTTTTCCCACCAGCGCCACTCGCCGGTAAATTAGGGATTGATCATGCGCCCCAAGGGGCGGTTCGGCGGAAGGAGGAGGCGTGTTCTGGCGCAAACGGTATTTCGCCGTCTCTGAATACCATTGCGCTACTGACCAGGAAATACCTGGTTTAAAGTCAGTGGCGCGTTGTTCAGATGCTATTTTAAGGGCGCATGCATACATGCGCATGCGATGCATACGGATTGCTTGTGCACCTCGCGCATACACTTTGCTTCTCTCATCTACCTAGCCGCACATTCTTGGTAAATTATTTGGGAAAGAACAGCTGATGCAGCGGTAATAAGTTGTACTTTTAAATCAATGCATCTGCAAACACCGTACAGAAAACATATATTTTCTTGACACAGACATCGTGTAGGCCTACTTGCCCATAACTTTTAGGATTGATGAGTAGGCCTATTTGATCGTGAAAAACATTGTTTTACCGCGAGTGAGTGTTAAAAAGAATGAATGAATGCGGGCGCGCGTGTGTGCTCTGTTTAAACACACGCAAACTAAACACTCTCATCATCATCTCATCTTCGTTCGCTTCGGCCCCAGACTTCCCTTTCCCGGGCCACATTGACCAGCTCTGACGGGGGGATCCCGAGGCGTTCCCAGGCCAGTGTTGAGATATAATCTCTCCACCTAGTCATGGGTCTTCCCCGAGGTCTCCTCCCCACTGGACGTGCCTGAAACACCTCCCAAGGAAGGCGCCCAGTGGGCATCGTTACCAGATGCCCGAACCACCTCAGCTGACTCCTTTCTAAGTAAAGGAGCAGCGGCTCTAATCCGAGTTCCTCACGGATGGCTGAGCTTCTCACCCTATCCCTGGGAGACGCCAGCCACCCTTCTGAGAAAACTCATCTCGGCCGCTTGTACCCGCGATCTCGTCCTTTCGGTCATCACCCAACCCTCATGACCATAGGTGAGGATAGGAACGAAGATCGACCGGTAGATCGAGAGCTTTGCCTTGCGGCTCAGCTCTCTTTTCGTAACAACGGTGCGGTAAAGCGAACGCAATACCGCCCCCGCTGCTCCGATTCTCCGGCCAATCTCACGCTCCATAGTTCCCTCACTCGCGAACAAGACCCCTCGAGGTACTTGAACTCCTTCACTTGGGCAAACTAAACACGTAACGCATAATACAATCAATGGCAATGTCTATTACCGCGGGGACACATGCATATTAGGATAGCATACAATACTGATAAGAAACAATGTTTATAATGTATTGCGTATATCATTAAATAGAACCACAGTTACCGCATATCATGTTATAGCCTATCATACGTTTTCTTTGCCGAAATTTATTTGAGGACTCAGTATTTCTGAAGTTGTGGTATAAAACCCCTTATTCCATGTGTGAATTAGGCCATATTATTTGGCAATAAACTAAGCCATTTGCAGTTTGAAACTCATGTGCATTTGTCTCATCGGAGACTGCAGACGCGCTGTCAAAATATCAACTCGTCCGATTCAAATGCGCTCATGGCTCTTAAAGGGGATGGGAGCTGGCACTCTCATTGGTTTGTTGCACGTTACGCCCAAACCACACCTACGGGTAATTAGGCTGCTTCAGACCAACCCTTTTGACACTTGCGCCGCGGCGCAAGCGTCATTTATCCGCCTGTAAAATAGCGATAGCGCCGTAGAACCGCCCACAAAGCTACTTGTGCTTTGCGCTTCCCACTTGCGTTTCAGACCGTTAAAATAGGGCCCGTTATGTCTTTTACACTGATCCAAGCACTGCAATACAAAAAAATGAAGTAACTTGTAATTTGAGTTACCTTGTAACAAAGTACTTTTTTACTCTTACTCTAGTAGGTTTTCCAATTGGAATTAGTTTTACTCAAATAGATTTTGAAGGAAGTAATTGTACTTTTACTTGAGTATAGATTTTCAGCACTCTACCCACCACTGTACAACAAAGACTGTGTTACAACACACACCTCATACCGTCATTAACAAACTAAGAATGTGTTACAACACACACCTCATACCGTCATTAACAGGGACGCGTCAGTACGAGTGGGGGGTGCTGAGAGAGAGTCTATATAATGACGTCATAATAAATGCTGAGCAACATCCAATGTTTACAGAGACGAGATGACGGGTGACGTCACATTCAGGGCTCCGCTATGATAAACAATCTTCTGGTGTGTAAAAAGACTCACTCTGCCAACTAGCCACTGTTATTCACAAACGTTAGCCAGTAAACAATGTGGAAATTAGAGTCAACTCGGCTGATACTGTGCTGAATTTCAAACACTAAACATCCCCACTTCCCGTGTCCCTGGTCATTAACAAACTAAGAATGTTACAACACACACCTCATACCGTCATTAACAAACTAAGAATGTGTCACAACACACGCTAATATGTCTGTGTTGTAATGTGAAAATTATATTCTCACGGTCTGTTTCTCTAACTGCCCTTCGTTGTCTGTACCTTTTCCCTGACCCCTTGGGGGGGGGGTCAAGGGTCACGGCTACGTCCCCCGCTGATACACACATGAGGGTTTCCATCTATTATTGACCACCATCTGGTTAGCCATGCTAGTTTTATTGGGGAGCAGAGCTGTTACCAGCATCCTGACAACACTGTTTAGGAAGTCCTTGCTTTTCCAATGCTCTGGACTTCTCCTTGCGGAGCTCTTGGAGAGCTGCAGGGCGAACTCCCATCTGAGGCCTCCGATTACTGTATGTTTATTATGTTTATTACTTCAATCTGTTCAATGTCCTCTGATGTGTAACTTGTCGTGTAAGCGTTTGACCATTGAGTGAAACTGACCTGAGAGTTTCCAGTGTACAGTGTGGACTCCCCAGTCCAGCAGAGAGCAGCTTCACTCCTGAATCCTGCAGATCATTGGTGCTCAGGTCCAGCTCTCTCAGACTAGAGGAGTTGGAGCTGAGAACTGAGGCCAGAGCTTCACAGCATGTCTCTGACAGATCACAGCCATTCAACCTTCACACAAAAAATGTTAGGAACTTTGATTAAAATAACTTGCATATATTTTTGTTTAAATCAATTATTAGAAAAGTTGTATTAATGTAACATCTTATTCATTATTTTTATCATGTTGAATAGCTGTTTTATAGTGTTTGAAAATCGTTTTGTATATTAACATTGCTTTTTATTGTATTTATTATGTTTATTATGTATTGTAAAACATGATAGTAGTAGATCTACAGAGATGTTTGTATATTATTAGAAGTTATATTCCAAGTTGTGTGCTGCTTCACTTTACGTGTGTACTCAATGAATCGTTTCTTCCTCACAGGCTTTATTGTTGCTCTTCTGGACAGAGAACTACTGAGCGCGAGTGCAGTAACAGTGTTTACAGTAATGATTTGTGTGCACAGTTGTGTTACTTGTGCGGGAGCGCAAAGTAATTTTTGCTCGTGACTTTAGTCATTGATCTACCGCCATAAAGGGTGCAGGCCTGTAGGGCTCGGTGTCGCATCACGATACACTCTTCATTCTTAACACGAGCAAAACAACGTCCTGGTTCCATTATGAGAAAAGACGGAGGAGGCGACGGAGGCAGAAACTGGAATCCTGGGATGATCCTCCTCAGGGGAACCGCGCGGCTCTCCGGTCACCACGTGCTACCTGACCCCCTGCTGTGGACCACGTGCTACCGACCCCCTGCTGTGGACCTGGTGCTACCGGCCCCCTGCTGTGGACCACGTGCTACCTGACCCCCTGCTGTGGACCTGGTGCTACCGGCCCCCTGCTGTGGACCTGGTGCTACCGGCCCCCCGCTGTGGACCTGGTGCTACCGGCCCCCCGCTGTGGACCTGGTGCCACCGGCCCCCCGCTGTGGACCTCCTGCTACCGACCCCCCGCTGTGGACCTCCTGCTACCGACCCCCCGCTGTGGACCTCCTGCTACCGACCCCCCGCTGTGGACCTGGTGCTACCGGCCCCCCGCTGTGGACCTGGTGCTACCGGCCCCCTGCTGTGGACCGGGTGCTACCGGCCCCCCGCTGTGGACCTGGTGCTACCGGCCCCCCGCTGTGGACCTGGTGCTACCGGCCCCCTGCTGTGGACCTGGTGCTACCCGACCCCCTGCTGTGGACCTGGTGCTACCGGCCCCCTGCTGTGGACCTGGTGCTACCGGCCCCCTGCTGTGGACCTGGTGCTACCGGCCCCCTACTGTGGACCTGGTGCTACCGGCCCCCTGCTGTGGACCTGGTGCTCAACTCTGAGGATTTATATCCCGTTCAGAGGATGCTCCGGGGGTTAGCAAACCAAGCTAGCTTCACATTTAACGTGTAAAAGATCCCCGACATGAACAGAGACACAAATAAAACCCTCCCCACATGCACTCACTCACATACTAATTTAACCGTCAAACGTGTAATAAGTAAATGTTTACATATCATTTAGCTGGGCGATCTCTACAGAGACTAAAGTACTCTCCTCCTCTGTCTCGTCCCTTTCTCTCCTCTTTCCCGCTCACCCGTGACCTCTCACCCTTCCCCACATGACCCTGAAGTCTCTTTATCAACCAATCCTATTGGTTCAACCCAAGTAGTGTCCAAGTAACAGAACTCACTGAGTAAGGTAAACATGTTTTAAAATAGTGAGTTTACTATTATTAATAATGAACATATAATTATTAATGTATCCTACATTTCAACAATAAATGATTTATATGTATAGCTATATATTTGTACATTTGCACATATACGTAATAGAACTTTATTTAACTATTAATAAACTATTATTAATTATTTGCTCTCCTTATTTATTATTTCACAATAAATAGAGATTTTATGAGTTGTCTCTTCACCCTGGTTACACAATGTAACAATATTTTTCTGTAACCTGTTCACATTCCTGTTTATATATTTTTAATTTGAACAACGAATACTGGACATAGTAAGCTTTTAAAATACATTTTGTGTGACAATTGCAGGTTTCAAATCTTTTTTGGAAATAATTGCTGTTAAGGCTTTCAGGAGGTCTTAGGCGTCCAACTAGGCAAATGGATGTATTACAATATCCACCTAAACAACAAAGTGTAGCCTTTATATGATACCAAAGTCATGACTGTGGTCATCACAGGTACTGAGATATAAGCTGAGTTATATAATTTAGATTTTCAGCATTTATTTGTAATTGTACCTTGAGTAAAACTGACCTGAGAATTTCCAGTGTACAGTGTGGACTCCCCAGTCCAGCAGAGAGCAGCTTCACTCCTGAATCCTTCAGATAATTGTTACTCAGGTCCAGCTCTCTCAGAATAGATGAATTGGAGCTGAGAACTGAGGCCAGAGATTCACAGCATCTCTCTGACAGATCACAGCCATTCAACCTTCACACAAAATAAACAGGAACTTGGTATTAAGAAGTGGCAATTTAAGATTAAACATGTCACTAGAAAATAGTCGAATATGTAGTTGTTTTGTTGTCCTTGAAAAGTCCTTTAATATTCTAGTATTCTATATATTGTGTTTTGTGTGCATTGTCCTTTGGGATGTCGATCGATTACATTTTGTTAAATTAATTGAAGAACAGCTGTGATTAATGGCAATTATTCTTTTTCTCCTCTCAAGACTGGAAATTGTAAAAATTGATATTTCAATGTAAAATATTGTAATTAATTTATAATCAACACAAATGTAAGTATATTTAAATGCAATTGCTGTTTTTTAACTGCTTATTTTTTTTACTATCAACACAGATCCTCAGATCCTCTTTTCCATTCAAATCATCAAGGCAATCAAAATTAACAGCTTATATATATATATATTACTTATAACATATATTTTACTTATTTATTCTAGCTTAAGTTAACCTAGAGATATGTTTTCTTTTTGTATAGCGTTTTCTAGTATAATGTATATTGTGTTGTGTCTATTGCAATACATGTATTTGTAAACTATAGTGATGTTTTGTATATTATTATGAATTTCATATTTGAGTTTTATGCATATTGTGTTTTGTGCATTATAATACATGTTATTAGTGAACCTACAGAGATGTTTTGGAGACTTTGACCACTGGCAGCAGCCTCAGAAGACCCTCCTCTGAAGCTGAGTATTTCTTCAGGTCAAACTTTTCCAGCTCCTCTTCTGATGACAGCAAGATGAAGACCAGAGCTGACCACTGAGCAGGAGAGACACGTTTTTTGAAGAGACTTCCTGATGTCAGGGACAGTTGGATCTGCTCCACTAGAGAACGGTCATTCAGCTCATTCAGACAATGGAACAGATTGATGCTTCTCTCTGGAGAGAGATCTTCATTTATCTTCTCCTTTATGTATGAGACTATTCCCTGTTGGAACACTGGGCCGCTCCCTGTCTTTCCCAGCAGACCTTGTAAATAATTCTGATTGGTCTCCAGAGAGAGGCCCAGGAGGAAACGGAGGAACAAGTCCAGGTGTCCGTTCTCACTCTTTAAGACCTTGTCCACAACTTTCTGGTAGAGGAGGAGGAGTTCCTGTTCCCGGTAGGTTTGTTGTTTTTCTGAGAGTAGCTTGACACCAATGTCAAGGAAAGACAGAATGTAATAAAGGGCAGCCAGAAACTCCTGGATGCTCAGATGGACAAAGCAGAACACTTTGTCCTGGTACAGCCCACACTCCTCTTTAAAGATCTGGGTGAACACTCCTGAGTGCACTGAGGCTGCTCTAATATCGATGCCACACTCTGCCAGGTCTGCCTCGTAGAAGATCAGGTTGCCGTTCTCCAGCTGGTTAAAAGCCAGTTTTCCCAGAGTAACAATCATCTCCCTGCTCTCTGAACTCCAGTCTGTATCTGTTTCAGCTCTCCCATGGTACTTCCTGTCCCCCTGTATGGACTGAACCCTCAAGAAGTAGCTGTACATCTGAGTCACAGTCTTGGGCATCTCTTCTCCTATCTGGGATTTTTTTAAGCAGTCCTCCAGAACTGTAGCAGTGATCCAACAGAAGACTGGGATGTGACACATGATGTGGAGGCTTCGTGATTTCTTAAGGTGGGAGATGATTGTGTTGGCCAGTGTCTCCTCTTCAAATCTTTTCCTGAAGTAGTCCTCCTTCTGTGGGTCGGTGAACCCTCTCACCTCTGTCACCATGTCAACACACTCAGCAGGGATCTGATTGGCTGCCGCAGGGCGTGTGGTTATCCAGATGAGAGCGGAGGGAAGCAGGACGCCCCTGATGAGGTTTGTCAGCAGCACGTCCACCGAGGTGGACTTTGTGACATCAGTCCAGATCGGGTTTTTCTGAAAGTTCAGAGGAAGACGACATTCATCCAGACCATCCAAGATGAAGACAACTTGGAACCGGTGGAATCTGCAGATTCCTGCTTCTTTGGTCTCGATGAAGAAGTGATGAAGGAGTTCCACCAAGCTAAACTCTCTCTCTTTCAGTAAATTCAGCTCTCTGAAAGTGAGGAGAAATGTGAAGTGTATGTCATGGTTGGCTTTGCCTTCAGCCCAGTCCAGAGTGAACTTGTTCGTCAAGATGGTTTTACCAATGCCGGCCACTCCAGTTGTCATTATTGTTCTTATCGGTTGATTTTGTCCAGGTAAGGGTTTAAAGATGTTTTCACATCTGATTGGTGTTTCCTCCTTGGCTGGTTTCCTGGAAGATGTTTCAATCAGTCTGATCTCATGTTCCTTGTTGACCTCTCCACTGCCTCTCTCTGTGATGAAGAGCTCTGTGTAGAAGTCATTCAGACCTGTTGGCTGTCCTGCTTTAGGGATTCCCTCAAACACACGTCTGAACTTCTTCTTCAAATGAGACTTGATTTTACATTGGCACTCGACAACAGCAGATCCTAAATGAGAATGAACAGAATACATGAGTTAATGGATGGTGAAATCAGTGGAAACATGTCAATATCTTTTTTTAATTATCAACTTCATGATATTCAGTGGCTTTATTACTTGTGGTCGGAGAAGCTGGTCGTGACAAGGACTGCGTGTTACAGATTCAAAATGTTCAGGATAATGAAGTTATTTCAACAGCAATATGATGAGTCCAATAATAATAATGATAGGGAATCGGTGTAAAGTTACTTGTTATGCCGATATAACAAGATAGTGCTGCATCTATTCCACTGAGTTATTCTGCTGATGATTTGTAGTTAGATTTTTAACATTCTTTAACCTGATGGATCCACAATAACCCTACATATCTAGATCAAACCATTTAACCAATAGAAAAAGATATCTCGACATTGACAAATCTCACATTATTTCATTTAGTCTGCACAGAACAAATACGAGTCTCATACTGCTCTACAAAATAATTATTTATTCTGTCTTCAAAATAAGAGTCTCTTACCGGCCCACAGTGTGTCGGCCAGTTCCTCCTGGTTCATCTCCATCAGGCAGAGCTTTGTGATGTCCACCACTCCCTCTATGGCGCGCCTCCTCTGCTCCTCCTCCTTACAATCCACCTCCTCCACCTGCTCCCTCTGACTCTCTGAGCATTGTGGGTAATCTGGTAAGAGAACCCTCCAGAGCTTCTTCAGCTCCTTGTCTAGAAAAGCGTGTGCGTTCTCCTCAGCCCTCTGGAAAAGAACAACATCACAGAGAACTTTACTCTGAACTTACTGAGGACATCAGAAGCATCTTTCCTGGATTCACGTCCCGCTGGACAAGAGATTCTTTCTAATGATCATGGAGAGCTGAAGTCAAACGTCTTGGTGGACATTTACACACCTTGATCAGCTCTGTTTGATGCTGCTGTAGAGACTTAGCACTGGTAACCTTTGACCTCTCCTGGTGTCTGTGGGAAACACACACACACACACACACACACACACACACACACACACACACACACACACACACACACACACACACACACACACTATATTTCCTCAGACTTGTAAACATCAATATCAGCAGACGCTGATAACAAACACCGGGTCTGTTTACATTGTCTGTTTGAAACCCCTACCTCTCCTCTCTGGAAGGACATCCATCTTTAAACTCAGGAGGTTTATCCATAGACCAGTCGCTCTTCATGGAGACACAGCTGGGTCCAGGGGAGTCTGCTCTCTGCTGCTGGACTCTTCTAGGAAAAACAAGAACCAGGATTTATGGACGTTTGATAGAAGCTGTGTCTTTATGATCTCTGATAAATCATCACCTCTTCTCATTCTCAATAGACTGATTTCCATCTTTAAACCTAACAGGATGATCCATAGAGTGGTCACTCTTCATGGAGACACATCTGGGTCCAGGGGAGTCTGCTCTCTGCTGCCTCCTTCTGGAAAAAACAAACACCATCCGGAAGTTAGGATTTGTGGATACCTTTTCGTTTCATCATTTATTGCAGGTCTACTCAACTACTTTCTCATGACTCTTCATTTCAATAATCTTTCTCAGGTTATTGAAATGGAAAAACATCGACAGACTGAAAATGAAGTTAATAGCCTATAAGCAGACCCACTGCCGGTCAAAGTGAAGGGTGTTCCCCCCGAGAGAACATCGGCCCTGGAGGGAACGTCTCCCCTGTGCTCCTCGACTACGGTCTGGGAGCCCACAGCAGGAAAGGTAACAACAGGAAACATAATAATAAAAAAAACATTTTCTATATACGCGTGCAGCTGTGAAATCATGTATTGTATGATGTCTTTTTTCAGGATGTCCAATGTCAGGATATGTCGTTTACATACACGGCCCGTCGGGAGAATAGCGGGCTAATAGCGGGCTGTACATCTATGTTTGAAAGCAGCTATAATGGCATTTAAGCACTAACATGTTGACATAAAAGCACACTTAGTACCCTTCATACTGTGAGTGTTGATTCACAATGCGTTTAGCTAACATAGAAAACGATTCAAATTCATACGATTCAAACAGCAGAATAAACGGCCTCAGCCATGAATCAATCCAGCACCAAGTGGTCCTGTGATCGGACGTTGTTATGTTCTGATTAATGATCGGCGGGCCGGATCAAGATGATCCGCGGGCCGCCAGTTGAACAGCCCTGATGTATTGGCTGAATCCTCACCTTTTCTTAGACGGTTGGTAATTTCCATCTTTAAAGTTCTCAGGTAGATCCATAGACCGGTCACTCTTCAAGGAAACACAGCTGGGTCCAGGGGAGTCTGCTCTCTGCTGCTGCTGCTGGACTCTTCTAGAAAAACAAGAACCAGGATTTATGGACGTTTGATAGAAGCTGTATCTTTATGATCTCTGATAAATCCTCACCTCTTCTCAATAGACTGATTTCCATCTTTAAACCTAACTGGATGATCCATAGAGTGGTCACTCTTCATGGAGACACAGCTGGGTCCAGGGGAGTCTTCTCTCTGCTGCCTCCTTCTGAAAAACAAACACCATCTGGAAGTTAGGATTTGTGGATACCTTTTCGTTTTATCATTTATTGCAGGGCTACTCAACTACTTTCTCATGACTCTTCGTTTTAGTAATCTTTCCCAGGTTATTGAAATGGAAATACATCGACAGGCTGAAAATGAAGTTAATTGCCAATAAGCAGACCCACTGCCGGTCAAAGTGAAGGGTGTTCCCCCAGAGAGAACATCGGCCCTGGAGGGAACGTCTCCCCTGTGCTCCTCGACTACGGTCTGAGAGCCCACAGCAGGAAAGGTGGAACATAATAATACAAAAAACATTTTTTATAAACGCGTGCAGCTGTGAACTCATGTATTGTAATTTATTGTATGATGTGTAATTTAGGGGGATCTATAAGACCTATCATTTAGCATTCACCACAAATGACAATGAAAAGCAGTGCCAACATTAAAATATTTTTAAACCCTTCTGCGAACAAAAGGCAACAGGCTGATTATCGTTTTGGGGTGCCACTCAACATGCAAAACGGCCACTCAAATGGTGTGAAATGCTGACCTTCTACGGCTCATTCAAATATAAACGTAATTAACTTTTCCGCCGGCTAAAATACAACCTCAGGGGTAGTCTTTTTTCGGAATGTCCAACGTCAGGATATGTCGTTTACATACACGGCCCGTCTGGAGAATAGCGGGCTAATAGCGGGCTGTACGTCTATGAGTGAAAGCAGCTAGAATGGCATTTAAGCACTAACATGTTGACATAAAAGCACACTTAGTACCCTTCATACTGTGAGTGTTGATTCACAATGCGTTTAGCTAACATAGAAAACGATTCAAATTCATACGATTCAAACAGCAGAATAAACGGCCTCAGCCATGAATCAATCCAGCACCAAGTGGTCCTGTGATCGGACGTTGTTATGTTCTGATTAATGATCGGCGGGCCGGATCAAGATGATCCGCGGGCCGCCAGTTGAACAGCCCTGATGTATTGGCTGAATCCTCACCTTTTCTTAGACGGTTGGTAATTTCCATCTTTAAAGTTCTCAGGTAGATCCATAGACCGGTCACTCTTCAAGGAAACACAGCTGGGTCCAGGGGAGTCTGCTCTCTGCTGCTGCTGCTGGACTCTTCTAGAAAAACAAGAACCAGGATTTATGGACGTTTGATAGAAGCTGTATCTTTATGATCTCTGATAAATCCTCACCTCTTCTCAATAGACTGATTTCCATCTTTAAACCTAACAGGATGATCCATAGAGTGGTCACTCTTCATGGAGACACAGCTGGGTCCAGGGGAGTCTGCTCTCTGCTGCCTCCTTCTGAAAAACAAACACCATCTGGAAGTTAGGATTTGTGGATACCTTTTCGTTTTATCATTTATTGCAGGGCTACTCAACTACTTTCTCATGACTCTTCGTTTTAGTAATCTTTCCCAGGTTATTGAAATGGAAATACATCGACAGGCTTAAAATGAAGTTATTAGCCGTTTTCACACATGTCCTCAGTCTTTTCTCCACATTTGTACATCAGGAGGTTCGACCGTGAGGGTCATTCACACTTATTCACACTTGATGCCCGATATGCAGACATTTTTGTCGCTCAGACATCAGTAGAATCTCCGGATGGTATAGGGGGGTGGGCTTGCAAGGGTTGGGATATGACGTAGGGTCTAAATTATCCAGAGGCGGGACAAGAAGCGCCGCTGCTCTGGGCTTCAACACACACACACACACACACACACACACACACACACACACACACACACACACACACACACACACACACACACACCTTTTAATCACACTGCAGTTTTCACACAGACAAGATCATTCTTCCTACAAGGCTGTTTTTAGGTGAGAGCATTTCACTTGTTTCCAGCTTTTAAATCCTTAATTATCATGATAAATAAAAAAAATATATATGTACTTCTTTAAATAATAGTTAAATATTATACCTTGTTACTGATGTGTTTTTACTCTGAGTACCCTAATGCTTTGAACTAGAACGACAGAATTATAAATCTGTTTGATCAACTCTGACGTACCAAACTTTGTCAAAGTCTAATTTAAGCATGTTATCTTTTCCTTCTCTTATAATAAGAACAGACAATGACCAAATGGAGCTCACTGTTCTACTGTCAGTCTTGACCACAGACCTCAGTCATGCAGACCAAACCCCGTAGAGAACAAAGACAGAACTCTGTTCATACCAGGGGAGCCTTACTCTGCGATACGACTGTTCAACCTGAGGTCTGCTGCTGCTCTGGGCTTCAACACACACACAGCTTTTACTCAGACTAATGATGGAGTCATGATGTATCACTGCTGAGCTCTGAGATGGACAACAGTCACAGACAGAGAGATCCTCTTCTTACCTCTTAGCTTTGCTCTGGCGGCCATGTTCCCCAGACAGAGCGGTCTTAGAGGTAGGATCCCCCTCCTCTCTCTCCTCATCCATAGTAGACTGGAGAAAGTACGTTCCGTCCCATACGCTAAAAAGTTATAAAAGTATAAATATAAGGGAAGAAACTGAGGTTAAAGTGTTCATAAAACAAGTTAATCAGGTGAATGGTTTTCAAAGGGGAGCAAGAAAGGTGCGACAGACCGTTCAGAGGAGGAAGTAACTGAGCTGAACCTCCCCTCTCATGTACACGCGTGTGTACATGTGTGTGTGTGTGTGTGTGTGTGTGTGTGTGTGTGTGTGTGTGTGTGTGTGTGTGTGTGTGTGTGTGTGTGTGTAGTAGTGTACGTGTACGTGTGTGAGAGAGATCTTGATCAATTGATCAGCGCGCTGTCTTCTCTTCTCTCGGACAGCGAGTTAACAGACACACAGTGCTACAGCGTGAACATAGCCCCGCCTCCTGTCACTCACTCGCAGTGCGGTCTCTGGCAGTGATTCGGCACTAGTCTCAATGCTCTGTGTGACGGTGTTAGTTAAAGGTTAGCCAATCTCAAGTGCAGCGCCGCTGCAACCGTTTTAGGTAGAGAAGGTAGATGGAGTAGTGATGGAGGAGGGCGGTTTGGAAGTAGGCTACTTTAGATTAAAGCAAATTACCAAGGAAAGTCAAAAGAATCATTCATTTGCAAGAAGTCATATGCAAATGTAAGAACACGATTTGGGGTTTCATAACTGTGCACATGCACAGCAATAGCGATCTTGTTCACGAAATTGGACCTTCACAAAATATATATTATGTGAAAGCTGAGCCTTCACTAATTCCGACAATCTAAACCATATCATTCTGGGACTAATACTCGCAAATAACAACTTAAAAAGAAACTTCCCCTTTTCTTTTAAAAACCAAAAATGAAATTTTACCATTGTGATATGATAAATTACTTAGAGAAGGTTTCTTAGGAAAAAGGTAAATTGCCTTCATCCAGGTATAACATCGAAGTTAGAAAATCCAGTATCGTGTCAACACTACTATAAAACGCGATTGTGATAATTTAGTTAGACTTACAGGAGACCTGAAAGTTAAAAAATACATATCCTTGCTACTACCTTGGAAATTTAATTAATTAAATTTGCATAAATCCAGATGAAAGCATGCAGGTCTACATATAACTGAGCGATAGCTTTAATAGGTTGCAACGCTGGACTGAAATCACTTCAAGGCACGATGTGACCATTTGGTAAATAAGTAAACAAAGAAGAAGTTTGCTATTTTTTAAACACCTGCACATGTGGAAGCTAACATTCAGCTTCAGTCTGAGCTAGGATGAGTTTTCTGAGTTCCCCAAAATTAGGCCAGGTGCCTGGCAAATATCTATGCATTTATCTATGTGCCTTTTTGACTATATGATTGTATGATAACCAGGTAATATGCTTATCGTTGTATTGTTGACAATGACCTGTATTTCCTATGAGACCCACCATGGTGAATGCCGTTTCAGAATTAGGGGGACGCGTTGTGGTTTTATCTCCCCTATGGAGTTTTTCCACCTCGGTCGGTGGTGATTTTTTCCTACTTTGATATTTTAATATCTTAATATCTTATAGAATGGTCATCTGAGATGACCAAGGAGGGATTGTTACGTATTTTGAGCACATA